>NW_009712011.1:23675-28509 GCF_000703405.1 Apaloderma vittatum
AAATGAATACACTCTGCTTATTTATACTGTTGAAAAAGTATCTAGTTTCTTTCAATATATCTAGAAGACAAGCCTGAAGTTCCACATGGAACACTGCAATATACCTTGTGGGAGTTTCATCTTTCCCAACAGGAATGCTTGAGCAACTACTCACAACCCGGTAAAGTTTCTGCAGCATTTCTATTATAACCACTATGTCTCTGGACATGTGTGCTGTCTCAGGAGTATTGTTCTGGATTGATTAGCATTTTTATAATGAAATGCTCAATTACAGCTTTGAAATAGGTAATTAAAAAGGAAGTGTGTATTTTCCAGTTAGGGATTTTGTTTTGACTTTTTTTAAAATTTTAATTAGCAGTGCATGAAACGCAGCTGTAGAAGTTCTGACTGCACTGTTGCCTCTTTAGAAAGGAACTATGTTTTGTTGCTCTCACTGTGCATAAGCTAAATTGAATTTCTAGTTATGACTGGTATGGGAGTTTTATTTTCAACTGTCAGGATGTGCGGCCAGCTGTAACCAATTTTTCAGTATTTTGAAAGGCCTCATTTGAAGTATACAGTTGTGAATGACTTAGGGGCCTTGTTATTAGTTAACAGAAAACTCTTCTTCAAAACACTCTCCAACTGTACTTCTTTGGTGTAGAATAAAAAAAAAATGTTAAAAACCTACACAATATGGAGTCTCAGCATAACTTTTAGCAGCATAGATAGAAAGGGCAATCAAATTTGGGGGGTATATCTAAGTTTGGGTTAATATTTCAGACTCTAATGTATATTACCATATTTTAAAGACAGTTGCATCACCTTAGTGTTGTTAAAAACAATTTCCGCCAAGTAAAGCGAATCATTTTTCCTGAGGATTAACAGCATCTGAGGGGGTGGCGAAAGCGCATTTCATTTCAAGGGTCAGAAGTTGGAAGAAAAAAATACATCTCCTCTTCTTAGTTCTCTGCATGCTGCAGCAAGTCATTGATTCTAAAAGAAGCTTTCCATGGAAGAAACTTATCCAGCTGTCACAATGACTTCTTAGTTTCTTCAGGTGCTAAAGGATATACTATTGAGAGGAAAATTATGTATTAATTTATTTATTTCTCTTTTAAATTGGAATAACAGAAACAAATGTATCAAGTGAAAAAAAATGTAAGGATGTATTCCAAGCAATCTCTAAACCCCATAATAACCAGAACCAGAATTCCTCTGCCCTAATCTATGCTTTTTGCCTTGAACAGAATACAAAACTCAAAACGGTGGTCTTGTTCAGGCTCCTGCAGATGTGTCTGTCATGCTTTTCAAGGTCCACAGTGTGCACCCTGTTACCTTAGCCTACATTCAAAATTTTCTGTCACACAAGTAATTTCCTAGTCATTAGCCCTGTGGAACCCAGGACCACCTCCACAAATCGTAAGACTATTGCCTCTTCATTTTTTTAAAAGACGCTGGAACCAAAACCAAAACCAAAAAAAATTGCTTCAAGTATTACTTCTACTTTTTGCAAGTTAGCTTCTTTAAGTAGCAAATGAATGTGCGTTACTATTTTTACATTTTAGCTAGATTTAGCTAAAAACTTTATTTTTCATGTTTTTCTTTTTAGCGTATTAAAAAAACTCAGAGTATAAGAAGTCTAGACATTTTTATTTATTCATATCACAAGTATTTTACTACCACATAGACATTTCCGCATCAAACAATTTTATGTGAAATGGCCTCAAACTTCCAGTGCAAGCTTCCATCAAACTTTGTGCAAGAGACTGCCTAGAATCTAGGACAAATCCGTACACTCAGTTACTGAATTATTGAAATTTACAATGCACTTGTCTGTGCATTCAGGAATGTTTTGGATTTTATTAGTGCATGTTTATTTTTGTGTAACCAATTTGTTTATTTTTATCTATAAAGCTGCCTTTATTTCTGCAGTCAATATCTCAAATAAGCACATCTATTTGACAGTACAGTCATCTGATTTGAAACTGTATTTCAGCAATAGATAAATGCTAACTGAAATTAAAGCCTTTCTCAAATGAGTTTAAACAAATGTTCTGCTGTTTTTCTCTAAACTTCTCCTAATAGGTAGAGAGATAGAGTGAATAGATAGAAGACTTCCTGAAGATCCATTAGGAAAAAAAAAAAATCTTGTGCTGATACACAATCCTCACTTCAATTTCTGTAACAGGAATCCAGATCACTGCACAGAATTGTCACTAGAATAAATTTACAAATGTGAAATTTCATTCACAAACTCATTAGAGAAAGTTTAAAGCAACACACCATCATCAAACTGATTACAATAATTCCTACACTACTGACTCTCACATAGAAATTGTTGGTATACAGTAGTCTTATTCACATTCCCAGTTCTTCAAATATTACTTTGAGAACTCTATCACAGTTTCAATGGACAACTGTGAAATTATGTTGGAATTAATGTCTGCATTAGAAAGTATAACACCAGCATACAAAACAGGTATGTTATTTTCCTGTAGCAATACCCTACTGCACACCCATACAGTGTCTTCTACTCCTGTGCCATCACTTTGGGGGGAAGTGATCTGAATTATGGGTTGTTAATGGATCCACAATGAAACAAGTCATAAGAAAACACTAAGTGCACAAATAACTGAAAAGGAATACTTTCCTGACTCAGTATCACAGACATAATATTGGTCCCTGACACAAATTGAATCTATGACACCCAATATTCCACTTTCACAGAAAGGCCAGTAAACATCAAAACAAACAGTAATGTTTAAGTAGATGAGGTAGATGGACTGACCCCCCACTGCCTCACAGGAGATGAGCTCTCTAGATCCTGAGTGATACTTCCATATCTCTGCATTAAAACAAACACTGTCTTTAAGCAAATGTATGGGGATATCTTACTAGGTGCTAAGACACTACAGCCACCGCCTCTGAAAATGGATCACTAAGAGAATTCTTATATCCACCTCTTGAAAACACTTGCATGTCAGCTATGCCATGGGATGTCAGTCTGAACCACAGAATCATAGAACCACACCTATACACAACATTATCTATACTACAAGAAGAAAGAATTATCAGACTAATTATCAGTCAGATTTTTGATAACAGAACTTATTTGACTCACGCACTTTTTTTTTTTTTTTTTTTCTCTTCCAGCATTCTTGCAGACCTTTTAAGATGAGAAATATAGATCTGTTAGCAAGATTTTCTCCTGTCATGGTGCAGGCACACAAATTCAATCCCGTCTTCTGATGAACTGGGAACTGCAAAAGCAACTTTATCTTTTCTTTAGGATGATTTCAGCATGTCTCTTTTGAGTCAGACACCAAAAATTTTTTTGATGCCTCAATATGTATGTAGTAAGGCTGTATTTTTACACATAGATATGTCTGCTTACCTAGAAATATTCATACAGATATGTAGATATATTTCCTTACACGTCCTTAAATCACCATAATAAAATGAAAAACAACTTCAGAAAAGGCATTTGTTTCACAGTCAAAATCTTTTAAATCACTTAGTTATAGTAAAATTGCTGGTTTATTATTCAACTTACTTGAAGTGTGAATGACAGACCAGGATGCAGATTGTCCTGCTGGCAGAGTTCACTCAGAGAAATTATCTACAGTTTACAACATTCACTGCCCAAGCCTGATATGATGAAAAAGGCTTAATTTAAAAGCTTAATTTAAAAGATATATTACACGTCTTTCAAACAACCAAAACTGCAGTGAACTGTATCTAGTAAATATTACCTCCTACCTGTTGTGCCTGCTTTTGTTAGCAGTTCTTTCTGGAGGATTCTCCAGAGTACTTCTACTATGTTCTTAGTCTAAAGAAGCTTAATGGTCTGTTGAATTTTTATCAGCAAACTGTGATGTGGCAGCAGAAGGGATACACAAGACATGGAAGTGATATGTATTATATTTAACAATTATCCTGAAAGCGCTATTGTAGAACTGTAAGGTATATATAATTATTTATTTTGTAAACAAAATTAAAAAACAATATATACGTATTGTATATAATATATAAACCAAATAACTAAACAAATATTATTTATCTTACATATATGAAAAACAACTAAACACATATGCACCATAGCTTTACATTAGCATTTTTAGGATAATTATTAAATATGTTGTGTAGGAATCTTGAGACACATCCATTTGCTAAGGGGTCTACCCTTAGCTCATTTAATGCTTTTAATGCTGATTTTTTTGTATGCTTCTTTCTACACATGAATGTAAAAGCACACAGATTCTCTAGCTTTCTCTCTGTGTAAGCCATCATTCATATAACGGACCTTGGACAATGCCACTTTTTAAGAAGTAGAAATTCATTCCTAGATCTAAACTGGCACAAACATAAAACAATATAAGAAGTTCTTTTTAAGAATGAAAAATCAAATTGCGAAGTATTTCTAAACTAAAAAAAGGACACATTGAATACGTCAAGCATGAAGTAATGTCATAACTTGTAAAATCGCTGAAGAACCCGCCTCCTGGATAGAATCACAGAATGGCCTAGGCTGGAAAGGACCTTAGAGATCATTTAATCCACCCTCCCTGTCATGGGCAGGGACACTACCTCTTGACTAGACAGCCAACATATGGGGACCAAGCAGGAATTCAACTCTGTATAATTCTGCTTTACAGATATCTTCTAAAATATTAATATTAAATTAATACTATTTATTAGCAATTATAATAATTTATACAGACAATATTAAAATAGTAGTAGAATTGGTAACAGATCTCAGCATATCTTATGACAACAGATAGATAAATTTTAATATATTTGGCCATTTTCCTGATTTTACTATTTGCTAAAGCTGTAACACTGCAGCAGGCAT
>NW_009712011.1:28540-35895 GCF_000703405.1 Apaloderma vittatum
TCTGAAGTAGATATCCGTATCTTGCAAGTGAATTAGTCTGTGAAGAACATAGGTTCATTCCAACAATCATAAATCATAGAACCAAAGAAAAGACGCTCTCTTGATTTCAGAGTTTCTTTTAATATTGCTTTGATTATATTAGCATTAAATGTCAAAATAGTAAAATATCATTCTTGATCCTCAAATTCAAAACTCATACTAGAAGGACAAGAAAGGAAAATTTCAAATTATTAGAACTTGAAATACTACTGCATTTTATCTGTATACTGATGGTAACATAAACAAACTAGCAAAGGAAACTAGTTTAACGACCACATGATATGAAGAATAAGAAGAATAGCATGTGAAGAACTGATTATCATTATGTGCAAAACTCAATGCCTACTTATGGATCTTATTTAAAACATATATTTCACTTATGTTTGGGGTTTTTTTAAACTAATGGCCTGCATAAAACTCTGAGAAACTAGAAAATAGAAACACAGACTGTGGCAAATATATTCAAGCTCATCCTTTTGTTGAAAACAAAACTAGCAATACACAATTCATAAAGAATAAAATGAAATGGGTTGAAAGACTGTATTCTCTCAATTCTAGAAAAAGACTTTGTTTATCATAAAACATGATCTCCAGGATTGTTAATGTGGAATCTTTCAGTGGTTGTTACACAGTGGCTTCAGTTTATCTCTTATTCTGAAGACTCTGGATAAGAAAATTCTGACTGCAAAAGCCAGTAAATAAGGCTCTGCTCTGATAAAAGCATGAAATCAAGCTGGCTGGCCAACTTCCATTATTTGTTTTGCAATTACAGAAAATACATGCACCCCCAAAACTCCAGTACAATGCAGACTTTGAGTCCATGTTAAATCACGTAAACTTCCACTACTCTAATACTGTAAAAGCCCCACTATTTTAGGAGGTATTTAAAAAGAATCTCAGAATATAATGGGTGTCAGGAAACAAATTAAATTTCAATAGAATCCATTTTTTAAAAAAACCATGTTTTCCCACTAACTTGATAGCAAATCCTAAACATTTCATCTGCAGTTACTAAACTGAATTTGCAATTCACACCACTTGTTTGCACCCATTACAGATTAGATTCTGTATCTACTGTTGCTGAATTCTCTCACAAGCAGAGAAGATTCCTATAGGCTTTGTTTTCTGTTTCTTTTAATGAATCATTTAGTTATACGCCATAATTTACTACAAGAGTTCCTCCTGTTCTCAGAAGATTAATAGTTCACAGTTGCACTAGTGTCAAAACCTGGATTAGAAGTAGCACAAATAGCTGAACACAGAGAAGCTACTGGAGGAGGATTTCCTTACAAAAAAAGAGCTAGCAAACCATTCCAGGTTTCCCAGATTGGCTTCAGGCCAGGATCTTCACTGGCTGATATTCAAGCTTAGAGAAAGCATTAGGGAGTATCTAACAACATTCTGTATTCCAGAAATAAATTTCTCCCCTTGGTATACCTGATAACAGTCTTGGCTTTTCCTATGAAAATGAAAAAAGAATGCCCAAATCTTAAAAGTAAACACTTAGAAGAAACATAGGAAAGAACGTTTTTGCTCAAAGCAGCAAGTACTAACCACAAACATGAAACTCTCATAAAAGCAGAAATCTGAGCATATTAGAATGACCAAAAGTGAATTGGATGAGTACAATGGTCTGCTCCAAATGATTTTAACAATGTCAGCATTGAAGTATTGCTAACTACTTAGTAAACCCAGCACACTTCCTTAAAAAAATCCCAGACCAAACATCTCAAGGACAGAACAATCTCAAATATATTCTAAAGAATTAAAAATCAAAAACAAGTCTGAATTTGTTGAATAATGAAGAAGGAAGGGTCTAAGAAACCAGGCTGCCATCTGCCAGTCAGAAAAACAAGGATAAGATTAAAATATACTAAGTATTCTTGTATTTTGCCACTCAATCACAATGCAGAACTTTAAGACAGTTCATGCAGTAATCTCAGAGAACACAGTGAGGACCTTCTTATATGCATTTTTACCGTAATACACAATCATTTATAAAAGCCAGAAGTTAAAAGTGAGCTTCACTTAATTTAGTTTAAGTTTAATATTTGAGGCTCATAAATATCTAGTCTCTTCGATTCTGTAAAACAGAAAGGAACAGTGCAACCTTTGCAAACATGAAGGGGTTTACTTAGTTTAGAGCAAAGAAAAAGAGCAAGGATGATGCTTCCCTTCTCCTCTCTCCCAAAAAAACAAACTCCAGTAGATTCAGTAATTCAGAACAATTCTCAATTAATGTCACCATTAATCTTAAGTCAGGAGTATGTAAAAACAACACCTTTTCCAAAAATGAAAGTTTTATCTTAACATTTGCTTAATTAAGTTTTCTCAGTTTTTATTTAACATGCCCCAAAATTTTTCTTTCTTTCTTTCTAAAGCAACAATCATAATCAAATTGAAGTAGAGTGTCTGGTGTCAACCAATTTTTCTTATCACTTGAAGTGTAAATGCCTTCAATTTCACATTTTGGCAGAAATAAAACTGTTTGAAAAGTTCTAATGAACTAAAAAATCTACTAGTGACACATAGTTATGACACAGTGGACCATAAACATTGAGATTACTGGGGAAAAGAGGACAAAGGAAGGTATATATAAACCTTTAATACAGCTGGACAAGCAGAATGGCACACTTAAAACAAAAAATAATTTAAATACGTGTTGTCAAATTCAATACTGAACTGTTACATATCCTGATGAGAGCAGAATAATTCCCCAAGTCAAAAAAGTAATACTTTTTAGAAGCATAGAAATAATCATCAGTAGCCTACAAGAAGGCTGTTTGCATGTCAGTTCTGTCATCTCTTAACTGTCTTTATACTTCAACATTTCTAGTAAGATTACCTTTCAATGGAAAATTTATAATACTCACAAGGAAATGTAAAATTTATCTTTGACAGAGGAGGCTGATTTTTAAAGAAGGATATATGAGGATGTATGATCTGGCTTGGCTACTACTAAATTGTCCTCAGTTTAGCTAAAAACCCAGTTCTGTACAGTGATTTTTACTTTCCGGTTTAGTATCGTCTAAAAGGCTGCACTTTCTGAAGTTGGCAGCATGTTTGTGCAGACAGTGTGTGCTACTGGCAGTGATAACACCTGATGTTTACAGTTACTGCCTGGGACTGGGATGCAGAAAGGCTCTTGCTGATACTTACTCCCACAGTGCCCAAGGCCACTGCTGGCTCTCATGTGCCACACTGGGGGTGCCGGGTAGTAAGAGGGGTCACAAGGAAGTAAAAGGTTGCACCTCTGGGGGGGTAATAGACAGGACAGGTGACCAACAAGAGTACTGCATTCCACATATGTCATATTTAACATAAATTGAGTGATCACGAGAGTTTCTGCCCCTTTCTGCAATGGCTGGTGTCCAGAGAGGACTCCATCTGACCTCCTGCTTTTGATCCAGATTCTGAGTTCCCGAATCCAGCTCCCTGTATCCAGCTCCTGCCGCCGATGAGCCTGGGGCTTCCCCAGTGCCACCTGCTCTGCAGCACCAGTGAGGATTGATATCGGGGGATGGAGTCGGGTATGGTATTGGGCTACTATCTATAGTTGTACATAGTTCTTTACTTTTATCATTTCACCATAATTTCTATTATTTTATTAAAGCTGTTCTAGTTTTTCTTCTCTAACCTGTAAGTCTCTCTGCTTCATTCCCTTTTCCTTCCTGTTTAGGAGGGCAGGGGGGAAGAGGCGTTTAGAGAGCATCTGTCTGAGTTAGCGGCCAGCCCAGCCCTAACCCGCAACATAAATAAAAATTTTTCTTTTATAAAAGGGGTAGAGATTTTCCTACACTCAAGTACAACATCAGACAAACTATTCATCACTCTGATATAGCAAGGTCTTTAATCTCCTGTTTGGTTTTGCCTTCATTCTACGCAAATTTTGATTCACTGTGCAACAGATTTTGATTCACTGTGCAACAGATCTCTCTTATTATAGAACATTTTCATGCCATAATCCTAACTAGAAATACAGAAATGGGTCTTGTACATCACAGTTTCCCTTGTGGAAAAACTCAGAACACGCACACTCATTTATAAGGTTGTCAAGCAAAAATATATTCTTGTATTTGATCCTTACCGAACATGCAGCATGATCAGCTACCAAGTCAGAAAACTACTTGCCAAAGAAACGTAGCTGACTAGTTCTTAATTGGTTTTAAAACAGAAAGGTATTATGAAGAAATGGAATAGAATGAAGTGATGCTACAGATGAATTTTTTACGGACTGGAATGTGACAATAAAAGCATCTTTAAACCTTCCTCCAAGGAAAGGTAGAACACATCATATTTGCACAGACCTCTAGAACACTTCCCCTTAATGCTGTGAGAGATGTGTTGTATACAAAGCCCAAGCACAGTGTTGTTATGTTGGAAGTACTTTACCAGCACCAATCTATGTCTACAATGCTCAAACTTTTTGATATCTACAGAACAATTATGAAAAATCTAAAAGAAATTATCAGGACATTACCTCATCTGCAGTTGTCCAAAGAAGTCAATACAAAACAGGCATACCACTTCTTTTTTCTCTTGAAAAAAAACTGGTTAAGCCAGTATATGCATTCCTTGACTTGTTCGAGCCATTTGCTACCCTGTTTGTTACCTAAACCTACCAAGTAATTAACTAACTAAATGTAACTAATTGCAACAGAGACTCAATACTTTCTTACCTTTCACACTCATCGAAACCCAGGCAAACTGTATGTGGACAGCTACCAGTGTGATTTGGTAATAATTTCAACATTTAGTTTGATGATTTTTTTTTCTCTAAAGAAACTATGCAACTGAGCTTTATAACTAAGTAAACAAGAAGTCCAACATGATTGGAGAAGGCATGACGAATTAGTCATTAGCTGTGCATAAGAGTGTCAGACAACTCCAACTGACTGAAAGTAAGCCCACTGAGCAAAAATCACTACATTCATTTCAAAGAGTATCTTCCACAAAAAGAAACCACTTGAAAAAGAAACTGGTAAGTCTCAATGAAAGGGTGTTTTATCCTGCTAGTAGCATGTGGTGAGCTAGAAAATAGGGTAAAATCTTGGCTTTTCAACCAATACACTGTATATAGGTCAAGAGAATTTGTCCTCTGACCACTGCAAGTTTCTCAGGATTATAGCAAAAAGTTGAGTCAAAAAAGATATTTCTGAATTATTTTGACGGTTCCAAATCATAAGGCTATACAAGGTGAGCCAAATAGTTCCAGGATCCCTTGCAGAAATAATGGAAGTAATGGTAACATTTTTAAAAAAAAAAAATTACAAAAAAATCAACAACAAACTAATACCATATACACAAAAAAAACCCCACCACCTGTATCATTCAGTTCTTAATCAGGCAACAAAAAGTTGGGGGTCCTCAGGAAAAAGTGTGTTACCTAGACTTCTAAAAGTTACTACACTGGGTGTCTGGCATTTCTCCCTTTTCAGCTGCACTCCAAAAATTTTTCACAGTAATACATAGTATTTTCTTAATTTTCTATAACAGAGTTTACATAAATTGATCAAGGAAGAATAATGATCTACAGTCCCTGATAATACTGAATAACTATTTAAGAGCAGCTGCAACACAGCATTAAGACTGTTACATTTCATTTACAGTCCTCTTTATGGTATTACCTTTTCCTCTTCACTATATAGAGAAAACTTTTCCTCATTAGCGTTCAGATGTGCAGCCATTTTGCTTTATTGAAAATAGTCTAAGTTGTTATATTTCATAGTTTTAGCAACTACACAGTCCCCTCCCTGTATCCTCACATAATCCTCACTCCAACTGTTGCAGAACAAGCCAAATTAATATCTACAATAAAAGGCCAGGAAAATTAATACATTAAAGGCTGCAAATCACCATGACCTAATGGTCAAAGAGTGGAATTAAGACGCTTGGCTAATGCTCCTACTGTTAGCCACAACTTCAGTCAACCCTCATATACCATTCCAATATTTTATGTCCCAGAGAACTGTAAATGTTCTCAAGTACTCTTTGCCCCTCTTAGCCTCAATATATGAGAACACACACATTTATAGCATACACTTGGAAGCACAAACTTAGAATTATCCAAAGTCAATGGAAGCTTTCAACTGCAAAACAGATGAATTATTTCAGCCACAATCTAACATATCACCTACTGAAATTTAAAAGCCAGAGTATTCCCATTCATTTAAGCAAAAGTATTGTTGCCATTAAGTTACATGGGTGTCAGAGTATTTTTTCCCTTACCAGCACTCTAACAGGCTAATCACTGTGCAACTAAGGGAATCCTTTGTATATGCATTAATGCTTTAAAAGGGCAAACACATACAAAGATGTGTACATTTTAAAAACATCAGGCCTGGTTCTTCAACACAACATGGCTAGCTTTGAAGCAACTAACAAATCTTTCAGAGAACAAAATAAGAGGAAAATTACTTAGGAGATTTTCAAACACCAAACTTGGACACCTTTTTCAAAACAAAATATGCTTCTTTATTTTAATGTGATTTAAAGCTATTGTCATCTGACAGATTTCTAAAATAATATTTTTTTCTGTATGCTGTCATGTTTGAAAAGCAGGTGTGCTCTACATGTATGTTTTAAACCTTTCAATGCATGTTTCATTCTCCAAAGCCTGCACTTCACTTCCCCATTTCTGTAGTGATCATGTTTAGAAATCTTCTCGGAATTTAAATCTATGTGCTGATACATAAGAAATCTGAAAGGTGCTTGCCCTAATCAACACAATATGTAATTAGTCCTTACAATCCATGTAAAATCATCTTATTCTGCATCCAGAATATGCTTTCCACAAACTTACATAGATTCTAGCTCCAGCTAAACATGAGGTACACAGAAAATACTGTCACTTTAGAGATGTAAAGTAAAAATTTATACTAGGCTTGCAATGATAAGCACTAAGTTGCAGAAAGACAGAAAGGTGGTTAATTGTTGCTAATGCCAGTAAAAATGAGCAATTTCCATAAAAATAGAAGGATTCACTCTTACTTGTTTTACATTTGACTTCAAACAACTGTTTTTTCTGTCTAAGGAGAGTAATAACTATAGTTATGCCTTGTGGTCCCAAGACCCACAAGAAATACACAAATCCTTTTGCTGAATCTTCTGAAGGCAGTTCCAAAAAAAAAAAAGAAGTATTACAATGGACAATCAGTTATGTTACCACTCAAAAAAAATCAACAACAAAAACAATCAAAGAAACAACAACAAAAAAAATCAAGTTACACAAATGCATGGTTCATCCTAATTATTTAAGTTACTGGGTTGAAAAATATTAGCTGTGCTTTTTTCAACCAGACAGCAACATAGGGAAA
>NW_009712011.1:35926-50085 GCF_000703405.1 Apaloderma vittatum
TGCACAGTTACAAATGCATGAAGCAACAGCGGTGATGGGTCACATAACAGAGTAGAAAATATGTCAGGAATATAAATTCAGAAGAGCAACTGCTAAAATAACTGAAACATTTCATTATCATTAATGTCACTGTTTTTATTGTGGTGTGTGTGGCTGATAATCAGTGTTTAAGACATGAAAACATCTAAATTCCTAGTTGCTCATTACCTGATACAATGCTGGCATGGGTCAGAGCAAGTAATTCCAGACTGCATTAGGACTCCGTCACACTTGCAATTGTTCCCACAGTATCCCATAGTTTCAGCAACAGAGGCTAGTTTGTTTAGCACACCTTTACTTCAGCCCATACAAAGACGGCTGCCATGAGCAAGAAACGAAATGCTTCAGCATCCTTCCCAGCATGCAGACAGAGCACTGCACTAACTAGCACGTTGTCTTCAAACAAAGTTAAATGTTAACATCCATATTTTCTGTATTCCTTTTAACTACTGCTATAATAGGATCCACCTCTCTGCTTGGCAACCATCTGAGAAAAAAGAAAAGCTACTGAGGGCTAAGAAATGAAACTGTAAGATCTCATCCTCTGCAGTAATATTGGAAATATTGCTGTCTGGAGAACAAAATATTTATGGTGATGATTTCCAGAGGAAGATGAGCACTTCCTTATATTCAGAAAATAACCTCAAAGAAGTTACTATTGTAGTCTTTCCTTCAGGATCAAAACGGACAGTAAGGCACTGCTTTTCACCCACATGCAAGCCAGCGTTCTACACACCCACCATTCACGATGGTCTTTTTCTAGTTTGTGTCCCTTCCTTTCCAACAGGATGAAATTAGCTCTCTGCCGAGGACCGTGTAACACACAATCAACATTGGTGGATGACAGGCTGTTCCAATGCCTCTCAGGATGAATGGAGCTTGGGCCTCATGCTGCACACAGAACCAACCTACCCCTACCAAAACCAAACCAATCAGAGGAGCTTGTGGTGGTTCTGCAAAAGTAGATTTAAGAAAGGGCAGTAACTGCCAAGGGAGAAAGAGTCACAGAAGAGGAAAGGCTCAAGCTGACATGATGCAGGAGCAGAGGATAGGGGCACCAGGCCAGGAGGGTAATTGCAGAAAGAGCAGGCACAAGAGGAGATGTCTGAGACTACAGCAAAGAAATGCACCGGTAGGCTGGAGCAAGGATATGCCTGAGTAGGGCTGCAGCTAAGAGACGCTCATGCTGGAAGGACACACAAGAGGAAGGTACGCCATCAAGGGGACAGCAGCCTGTGGAGGAACCCATACCGGAACATCTGAACAAAAAAACAAGGAGGGACTAAAACAAGAAAAGAAACTGTTCAGCACTGACTCCAACCTCCTGGGCCACCTGCCAACTCATCAAAGGCACAGGCTTTGTGCAGAGAGGGGACCAGCAGACAAAAAAAGGGGGTGCAATGGAAGTATCTGGGGAAGAGCTGAATTACTTTTGTGCAAGTGTTGGGTTTACTGCTTAACTTTAATACTACAGTCAATGGCAATTAACTAAATCCTATGAAATACCATGACTCAAAACTGTTTTGTTGCCTGAAACACACGTTCTTTTAAATTTCCTTGTGCAGATGTACCTCTAAGAACTACTATCATCTATGACTCATGGATGGGTCTGGAGCTTTACTCTGTATTTCTTGGTCTACAGTTAAAATACCACGCTGGAAATACAGGGTGGGCCTGGATACTTCATTGTACCAGTCTGAGTGACCTGGGTACTCTCCCGCAACCATTAATCCTCCTTTGAGTTTCAAAAATAACTACAGATTTTAAAAAACAGGTTTCCGACATAGTAATTCTGGACATGTTTTTAGTGTCATATGGAAATCTGGGCAAAAAACTTGTGGGTTAGGTATATGCAGTCATCAGTTATTTTTTTGTTCCAGTTCCACACAAAAACGACTGTCCCAGATGACCACATGCAAATAGTTCTCTGTTAGTGATAAAAAGACCAAGCAGATCGCTCTTGCAGACATAAATGTAAAGACGGACCTACAACATTTCCCTCAACTCAGACATAGTCAAAAAAACTAAAACTACAATGCTTGGTGAGTACATTGCAAATAACAACTGGAAACACCTGTATCTGATTAAACTTCTTTTGGTTTCTTTTAAAGCATAAATCTGTGATAATACTGATAATGAGTAAAGGTTTCAATATTCCCTGGGAAATAGATTTCAGCAGATACACTTCCAAGAAAAAATATGTGAACCTTTTGGAATTTCAGTGTTCTGCACTAATTTGTCATGAAATATGATCTAAGAATCATCTAAGTCAAGAGCATTGACAAATACAATGTGCCCAAAATAATAACACAAAAATAATTCTGATCCTTCATGCCTTTACTGAGCACATTCATTGAACATTCAAAATGCTACTGGAAAAAGTAAGTGAACCCTTGAGTTGACCTCAAAATTGTTAATCAGAGTCAGGTTAACCTGGAGCCTTGTTAAGAAAATGGGTTTGGAAGTGTGGACTAGAGCTATGTTGACTGATAAAAACCACTCAAACTTTTTGAGTTTCACTACAAAGAACGTTACTGCATGCCTGAAGTTTGCAAAAGAGCACATTGACACTCCACAGTGGTATTGGCAAAATGTTTTGTGGACTGATGAAACAAAGATTGAACTATTTGGAAAGAACACGCAGCACTACATCTGGCTTATAAAGGGCACTGCGTATCATCATGAAAACATCATCCCAACTGTAAAGTATGGTGGAGGAAACATGATTTGGGCCTGCTTTGCTGCGTCAGGGTCTGGCCAGCTTGCAGTCATTGAGGGGAAGAGGAATTCCCAGGTGCATAAATAAATTCTTCAGGATACAGTGAGAACGTCTGCATGTCAGCTGAAACTCTGCAGACGTTGGGTGATGCAACAGGACAATGACCCAAAACATCGGAGCAAATCCACAACAGAACGGCTTCAGAAAAACAAAATCTGCCTTTTGGAGTGCACAAGTCAGAGCCCAATAGAGATGCTCTGGAATGATTTCAAGCAAACCATACACGAGACGCCCAAAGAATGTGACAGAGCTAAAGCAGTTCTGCCAGGAAGAATGGGCTAAAATCCCTCCTGAATGATGTGCAGGTGCCTGGTTGAGGTTTTTGCTGCCAAAGGGCGAGTCAACTGGTTATTGATTCCAAGGGTTCACTTACTTTTTCCACTAGCATTTTGAATGTTGAATGAGTGTGTTCAATAAAAGATATGGAGGATCAGAACTGGTTTTGTGTTATTATTTTAGGCACATTATATTTGTCAATACTCTTGACTTAGATGATTCTTAGATTATGTTTTATGACAAATTAATGCAGAAACACTATGAAATTCCAAAAGGTTCACATACTTTTTCTTACAACTGTTATTTGGCACAGATGATTAGGATTACATGAAAATCTATTTTTCTCCGTGAGAGCTGAAATATGTTTTTTTTTTTCTTTTAGAAAAATTACAAGGGAACAAGTGACTACAAGGGAACAAGTAATTCAAAATGTAAAACTTTAGCTGCCCTTTGGTTCTAAAGAGGCTGAGAAAAGGAATATAAAGAAAAATTCATTCTAACTCCAAGAACAGTATTCTATAAATATCAATTAAAAACAGCCTCAATGTCATATTTTCTCAGTATTGTGGTATATGTAATTCATGCATTCTTTATAAAGTCTGTCTGGTTAACCTTATTTGTAAAAATTTCCTGAACTAATATTACCTTAAAAATTATAACCCAATTTTTTAAATTTTTGTATTAATCAAAATCCCCACAAAACTTCAAGATAACACTAGGTGCAGAAACTGAATAAATAAAAAAATATAAAATTAAGTAAAATTAAGTATATTTTGTTAACAGTATGCACAGCTGCCAGAAAGTAATACAGATGTGACAGCACATAAATTGTGAAATGCTAGTAAACTGAGTCAATTATTCTGTTATGTTTGTTTACTGCTGCTTCAGGGTATCACAGAACCGGCTCTTTTGGTAAGCTATGTCCATATACCTGAAATGTGCATATTTTGCCCAGCTAAAAAGCCTTCTGGGAATTACTGTTTTGTGAATGATCTCTTCTGTGTCCAACTACAGTTATAGCTACTAACTAAATGCAATGAACTTGGACATTAAGGTGGTTGCTTTTTATTTCAAAGACAATTTCATAGATTTTTTAGGTGTTTTGAGCATATGGAAAGCCTTTTGCTAAACTACTTTACATGAACGAACTGCTATAATTAAAAAGTACAAATCACCACTCTCAATATATAGACACATGTTTTAAGACAAGTGCAGCTCTCTGATACCATTATATTACTAAGCTACTTCAAGGCACATTCTTATTTCCAATGTAAATGTGAGAATGATTACTTCCAAATAAGAGAGAAGTGTCCTACCCTAAGCAAAATAACATTCAGAGACTATACTAACACTTATCTGAGACTAGATTTGCACATCCAGTTACCGTCATCTTCAGGACAGTTGTCTGAATAGTGCTTCTGAAGCACACAAGATCTTGTATGAAGACAAGATCACTCTGTTCAGACTGAGGAAAAAAAAAAAGCACAGCACAACTATTTTTAGGAAAAAAATCAATAAAAGCAGGCTAAGACAGAAAATATATTAAAAAAATTAGGCAAAAAATATGAAAGCACAGTACTTTTTCCAAATGCTACTCATATTTTTTTTCCTCAAGTGATAAAAAGAAGCATATAAACATTATCCAAGTGTAATATTGAAGGTAGTACTTCAATCAAATGAACCACAGTATATTCTCCAGATTTAGTCACATTACACTGGGAGGAATGTTTATGAACATATAACATCAATTGTAACTCTTTCTAAAATTATATAGATGCTTCTGGCACATAAATTTTAAGACTTTCTGAAGATATACAGACATCTTTGGCATTCTCTTGCACACAAGAAAACCATTTCCCATGCTCTGTAAAAGGTTTAGCGCCCACTCTGCACACTCACATTAGCATGACTGTGGCTGGAAATTAATACATGTACAACACAATTACAAAGGAAAACAGACTGAACATCTGAGAAAATATTAAGTTCAGGAGAAGATAGTTAATACCATTTATAATACGTTAATAACTTGTTCCTGCTGTGATGCACCATTTTAGTCCCTCATGGGACTCCCTCCTTCCCTTCACTTTCTAGAAATTACCAGATTTTAACAACTGACAGAATTATTCAAATAGCTTCACCTGATTTTTACATAGCACAAAGCATTGTATTTCAACTAATATTTCAGTATCAAGATGGCAATTCCTCTTTGAGATGTACATTTTTTATAAAACATCCATTCTTCTATATGAATGACTTCATGTAATCAATATCCAGCCATATACGCAACAGTTAATAATCTCATTGGTTATAAATATTACCATATAGCACTGAAAACCTAAAATTACTCCATCACTTATTTCCTAAGGAAATCCTTTTGCTCGAACAGGCAATACTTTGAGGAGTTACTTCACATGATAGTGTTCCAAGTGCACGCAGAAAGTATGGACAGCTGGAGGGCACCCCAACCAGTTTTTTGCTGACTACTTCATCCCTGCCTCTAAAATTATCACATGACTGAATTGCACAGTTTCACCTTGCAGGGAGAACAATTAGTTTGCCTACTCCTCTCCCACTGGAGACAGAATGCCAGCCTCCCACATTTCAGACAAACACAGCATAGAGCAAATTTTCCCATGAGATTTAAACAATAGAAGTTGGATTACATTTAATTGTAGATTTTCTCCAACCATGCTAAGCCATCCCTCTACTGTAAACACCAACGTTAGAAAAAATGCATACAGAAGAAACAAAGTAGGTAAAAATATAAGTGCAAAGCATTTATTTACTGTTTAAAGTGCTTCTATTCTGCTTCAATATTGAAAAAACTACATTCAATTCATATATTTAATATAACCGTGCATTGTGACAGAGTTGTCTGCCTGAATTTTAATAATCCCTCTTCATATAAACTGGTATTTTCTCAACAGAAGTGTCAAACAATGCACTACTGACAAATTCTCCACACTGTGCCCCTTCAGCCCTTGGAGTTTAACTCCTCTCACATTACAGTATTTATTGAATTTCCAAGCCAAACGGTGTTCTGCTCCATAAAACTCTGACAAGTGGACTCTGCCAAGCTAATAACGGCTTCATTCTGCTGAAATAAACTTATTTCACTGCAGCAAACAAAATGACATGACCTGGAAAGGTTATTTTTAACTGAGTAATGACTCAATTCAAATCAAGCCTCTCTCACTACCTTGCTGAATACTGTTAAGACAAATTTCTTAAATGTAAATATGTCCTAACACCAGTTTTCTTCTCTGTTGCACTCTCAAGACATGGCTATGGCAAGTATTTTCAGCTCTGTGTTGTTTGTGTTTTCTTATTCATTAAACTTGTTAAGCAATGCCTAGTGACAATACTTCAGCAGAGTGACCTAGCAAGCTACAAAACTCATATAAGGAGGTTGTGTCCTCACATTGTCTTTTTTTCCTCCATTTTAAATCTTTTGTCTATTTTTAAACACATCTACATTAAAATTGCCTTAATGTATAAAAAATTGTGGAGTATTGCTTTGAGACATATTACTTGACATTTCAGTATCTCTTCCCTCTTAATCTTACACTGATGTTGACAACACCACCATTACATATATGTGAAGAATAAAGGATTGGAGGATCAATATGACCTTCCAGAAAGGCTACATCTTCCACACATATTTAGAGTTCTTCATGATGATCATTCAGTTAGTGAATGCTAGTAAAATAGTAATCTGAAACATCTTTTTCAAGCTACCTATATTCTGCTACTAATGGTATGTGCTTTCTGCAACCTACGCCCACAGACTAACCATCAGTTTCAGGTCAGATCTACATCAAGTTTCAAATTACTAGAGACCATGACAGAACCTTTTTAACAGTTGGAATGTTGTACAAACATGCTGCACCCTGTCAGGTTCGTCTTCCGAGTGCTAATAAAAGTGACAATCCTTAAATTCCAACAGCCAGGCTCCCTGAGAAGCAGTCCACTAAAGAACTCTCAGAATTCCTACTACAAACAAAAGGAGCAAAATAATGATCAATTACAAAATTATGAGTTTCAGAGAAAGAAAAAAAATTAAGAAAAAACTCTGTCACATTGGTAAGTAATGTGGCATGGTCTATACCAACCACACTGGTGAAGAAATATCAAACTTGAAATGGTGTCAGAGATTACTTAACATTAAGCTAGCAAAATGTAAAAATCTGAACTTATTAGGTAAATTATCTGATTTCCTCCTTACACTTTCCTTTTCATTTTTATAAATGCATGAAGTCATTAAAAACACAGAACAACCATAAAGTTTCTCAATGGCCTGCTGAAGTATCAAATCTATCAATACAATAGTTAATTCTGATATTTACAACTTTGTACCCTTAACCCTTGTCACAAAGATTGGTAGCTTGGGATGCATTAGGAAGAATGCTGCCAGCTGGTCAAGAGAGCTGTGTCTTCCCATCTACTCAGCCATAGATTTTACACCTGTCTTCTGACAGAGCAAGATACAAATTCATTTATATCCTTGTTTTTTTTCTAGGAAATACTGTACTTATATCAGAGATTTTGTCCTATGACTTTAGGAAAACTTGTTCCTGGCATCATGTTACTTTCTTCTTAGACATAACTTCAAAGTTTTGCAACTTTCAGTATCCTTGTAGAATGGCTAGCTTTTGGAGTCAAGTTCTCACTTCAGTTCTCACTTCAAATAGTTTTGTTTTGTTTTGTTTTGTGACAAGAAGGATTTATAAAATTTGAAAATTTAAATACTCAACACCAAACAAAGCAGAACAGGTATAAATTTGACTATTACACAATATTGTAACCAGCAGTTTTTAAAACAGCCACGCTACTAAGGTTTAATGATAAAACAACAATATTGCTGTAACACCACTTCCTAGTTTGTTATCATGCAGCATAAGCTGCCACAGACTTTAGTGACGCTGATTTGAAGTAGATCTGAGAGCACTTACATACCTCAGTTAGTTTTTCACAAGATGAATATAGAAATGGAATGAGTATATTATTTACTGCTATTTGTGACTGAAGTTACCCAGACTTCTCGCAAAAAGCCCGACTTTAGTAATCAGCTCTGTCTATCATTAGTATTTTAATTGGTTGCAAGAGACTGAGAAAAGGTAGCCAAATCAAGTATCAATGTTACTAGTTGTGCTGTTTAATTCTGTGACATTAACCACAGAATCACAAAATGGTTGAGGTTGGAAGGGACCTCTGGAAGTCATTTGATCCGTCAACCCTGCTAAAGCAGGGCCACCTAAACCTGATTGCCCAAGCCCATATACAGATGGCTTTTGAGTATCTGCAAACCTGGTGACTTCACCATGTCCCTGGCCAAGCTGTGCCAGTACTCAGTCACCCTCACAGTAAAAAAGCATTTCATAATGTTCAGACAGAGCCCCCACTGTTTCCCTTGTTGTCCATGACAGGACATCAAGGCCTTCGGAGTTTAGAGACATCTTTCCATACTATCAGGTTCTAAAAGGAAACAGGAATCATTTTAAAGATCATAAAGAGAAACAAACCACTTCGAAGCTCTGTGAACAAGACCCAGCATGACTTAGGAATTAATTATTCACTAAGAGATACTTGGTTTAAGATTTTCTGTATTGTGGGAACAATTTTGATTTTTTAAATACAGGCAAAATGATAACTGGTAACAAGTTTATAAAAACTAGCCTGAAATGCACTTCCTATAAACAATGAAGTTGTTTGGGATGTAGAAGCATTTGAAGTAGAACTCATTAAATATTTAAAACCATGCCTGTGACAGAAAACAAATTTATACAGTACACCCTCGAGAGATTTTTCACAGGTGCTTAAAAGGAAAAGGTTGGCAGAACCTTTATCTTTCTCTTCAACCAATCTCTGTTTTTAATAACTGAGATTAACTAAGATTCGTGTTGTGTTTATTTCTCTACTGAAAGATGTTTCTCTAGCAGCAAACAAAGTACTGAATTCTTTCGTTTTTCTAAACATTAGTGCTTTAAATATTTTTGTAGGACACTATTTATTTATTTTTTTAGCATTCGAAAATTATAACAGGCACTCACTTGCAAGACAAAATTTGAGAAAAGGGCTCACAGCCTGTTTTCAGTGTAAAAACAAATGCACTTATCAAATGTTGTTCCAAAAGGTCGTAACAAATTTGTTGTTATTTACAAAATTCCAACTAGATAGCTATGAAAACTTGTTATATTTTACTGAAATGGAATGGATGACCCAGAGCTGAAAATAGTTTCCTAAAATAAGATTTGAAAATTTACAGCATATGTAGTTTGAGTGTTTTAAATGCCACTCCCTCTTAAAAGTTGTACTTAACAAATAACATGAACACTCTGTAGTTGGGTTACACTTAATGCAAAATTATCTGAACTGTGCAAAAATACAGGGTCTTTTTGTATAAGATGCTAATGTCTCTGTGAAAACTCACAATGTTTTTCCAAAATGGCAGAAAAGACAACATAAGAAATACTTGGTTTAGAAACTCCAAAACAACAGATAAAAATCAACAAATAGATTTATTCACACAATTGAAACTAAATGAATAAAGGAAAGAAAATATATTAAATCAATACAAGTCAGATTGCCCTGATAAGATTTTTGTTGAACACACAGAGAGGGATAACACATTTAGAGAGCATACATATAGTTTAACAGACATTTTGGCAATAAAATAAACCAATATAATTTTGCTTTGTATAGGCAAAGAAAGTAGCATACAACAGCGTAGGAGAAGATACATACAATTGGTAAGATCCCACTAAAATTTCACAGCAAACACACCTTTAGATTCAACACTAAAAGTAATGAGGAAAACTAGCAATAAGTAAACTAAAGTTCGAACCACCATGAGCAACTCTCTAAGGAGAAATTCAATGAGAAGATCACAGAACTACATATTGGCATGCTGTTTATACATAGACTAAGTGACAAAGAAGTAACAGTCTGCAAATGTTTGAAGGGCATAATCAAACTGAGGTGCAAGAAATAGAAGAGAATAAACTGAGTGATTATGTGGAGAACATTGTGGAAATAAAACGCATCATCAAAGAAAAAAGGAAGAGACCTTCTAAAAATCCAGGAAATCCCTCAAATTCGGGTTATCTGAAAATTTTCTAGACAAACAGAAAAAGTTAGAATGAAAAGCAAACATAGAACCATGAGGAAGAAGACCAGCACAGTTAATACTTTTTTTCTCCCAGATAAAGCAGACTGTAATGCAAGTTGCCACTGTCAGGGTTATCACCTCCTTTGAAATAGCATGTAAGTCTTAGAGTGATGGTTTTTTAGCATGCCAGCTAATTTTACCCTTCTTCAAAGAAAATGCAGTTCAAGCCTTTAAAATTACACCTCAGTTCCAACTCTGTCCTGTTTCACTAGTATATATGACTGTCTCTAAACTATTTTTTTTCAAAAATTAATATGTAGCGCAAGTCTTTTGGGGAACTGAATGAGCAAAAACCTCATCTTGCATACACATGAAAGTACAAGAGCTCAGTGGAAGCCCAGGAATAGATTCAGATGATTCATGTGCAGGGATATGGTCTTGTATATCACAAGTAAGGAACTGGAGATTAAAGTAAATCTCAAAGATCTATTTTTCTTGGAAGTAAAAAAGTTGATGGAAGGGTCATCAAAAGCCATGTAAATGTAGTGGTGAGACTCGGATGTTAAAAAAAAGATGAAATCCAACAGATGCTTCCATGCCTGACCCAGTTAAAGCAAACAAATAGTTCCAGGGATAAAGTGCTTTAAATCGTTCTGTCTTTTACACAATCAGGCCTGTATGAAAAGATGAAAAAAGAGCAAGAAAAAGGCCTCCAAAAGGAGGTTTTAACAACAATCTCTACTTTACCTACCATGATTTTATATTTTCTTCTGTCCTTCCAGTTGTGGGCAGTGACACTGGGAGATTCAGGAGACTCCAATCTTATTAATACATGTGTCACTGCCACAATTTTGGTTTCTTTGACAACGGGATGGCCTACACAGCACCAAGCTTGCTGGCCTGAAAAGGGAGTCCCAAAGGGGGTCTTTGCACAAGAGATTTCAGGGCTGATCAACAGGGCTTTATATTAGTTCTGAAGGCGAAAGGTGATGACAATATCAGGCTTGCCTGTGACAAGCTGTGGGATGGCACACCAGGGTTAGAAGGACAGAGTGCTGCCAAAGGCCTTCAATCAGTTATGATCTGATGGCAGAGAGACGTAGTGGGACAGCTCACACGACTGGAATGTGGTCATGGATGGCTGTATCCTGCTTAGGAAAGACAGGCCAACAAGGCGAGGTGGTGGAGTTGCTCTTTACATGAGAGAGCAACTGGAATGTACTGAGATCTATCCAGGGGCAGATGAGGAGCAAATTGAGTTTGTGGGTGAGAATGAAGGGGCAGGCTAGCATGGATGATACTGTGGTGGGTGTCTATTACAGACCGCCCGGTCAGGTTGAGAAAGTCGATGAGGCCTTTTACAGGCAGCTGACAGCAGCCTCATAATCACGGGCCCTGGTTCTCATGTTGGATTTCAACTACCCAGATATTTCCTAAAAGGCCTACACAGCCAGCCATCCTCAGTCCAGGAGGTTCCTCCAGAGAAGCACAGAATAACAGAATCATAGAATCATAGGATCATAGAATATTAGGGGTTTGAAGGGGCCTCTAGAAATGATCTAGTCCAACCCTCTGCCAGAGCAGGATCCCGTAGGGCAGATAGAGGAACGCGTCCAGGCAGATTTTGAATGTCTCCAGAGAAGGAGACTCCACAACCTCTCTGGGCAGCCTGTGCCAGTGTTCTGTCACCCTCACAGTGAAAAAAGTTTCTCCTCATGTTGAGGTGGAACCTCCTATGTTCTAACTTCAACCTATTATTTCTTGTTCTATTGCTGGGCACCACTGAAAAGCGATCGTCTCCTTCCTCTTGACACCCATCCCACAGAAATTTATATACGTTAATAAGGTCCTGGTGAGGCCACATCTGGAATATTGTGTCCAGTTCTGGACCCCTCAGTTCAAGAAGGACAGGGAGCTGCTTGAGAGAGTCCAGTGCAGAGCCACAACGATTAAGGGAGTGGAAAGCCTGAAGGAGCTGGATCTCTTCAGCTTGGAGGAGACTGAGGAGTGACATTAAGAATGTTTATAAATATGTAAGTGGCAGAAGGACAGAGCCAGTCATGAAACATCCTGCCTTTAATGTGACAGTAGTCATGGCCACAAATATTAGCATTGCACATTTTCTCTACCAATTGCATTACTAGTTTTCAGCTTTATTTCTCTTGGTAAAATGAAAATATTCTCCAACAAATGTTTAAAGGGTACATTTCAAGTACCTGAATAGAGCTCCTGCAGTCTCTGACTCAGCTGCAGCCCTGAAAACCTTACAGCAGCTCATCTTAAAAATTCTCCCTCACTACCCCAAATAGCAAAGCTCAAAAAGGACACCAATTTCTCGGTGTACAGAAGACATCATAATAAATACTATAGGAGTTCAGGAAGGCTGGACACTTTTAAAGAAGGAAGTCTTAAAGTCACAGGAGCAGGCCATTCCAACACGCCGTAAGACAAGCCACTGGCAAAGACCACCAGCCTGACTGTACAAGGAGATGTGGCTGAAAATCAGGGAAAAAAGGAGAGGTTATGGCCTCTGGAGGAGGGGGCAGACTACTTATAACGAGTACAAGAATATTGTTAGGTTATGCAGGGAGATAATTAGAAGGTCCACAGGCCAGCTAGAAATTAATCTGGCTTGGGAGGTAAAAGACAGCAAGAAAAGTTTCTATAAACAGATTAACAACAACAAAAATAAAGACTACGGAGAGCCTCCATCCCCTACCAGACCCAGGAGGAAATAGGTAACCAAAGACAAGGATAAGGCTGAAGTGCTTAATGCCTTCTTTGCCTCAGTCTTTAGTAAACGAAACACTTGTACTGAGGGAAGCCAGTCCCCCAAGCCAAGAGACAGGGGCCAGGAGCAAAATGTCCCCCCGACAATCCAGGAGGAGATGGTTGGTGACCTGCTACTCCACACTGATGTACACAAATCTATGGGCCCTGATGGGATTCAGCCTAGAGTGCTGAGAGAACTAGCTCTCCAATACACTGTCCATCATTTCACAGAATCACAGAATCACAGAATGTCAGGGGTTGGAAGGGACCTCAAAAGATCATCTAGTCCAATACCCCTGCCAGAGCAGGATCACCTACAGTAGGTCACACAGGAACGCGTCCAGGTGGGTTTTGAATGTCTCCAGAGAAGGAGACTCCACAACATCCCCGGGCAGCTTGTTCCAGTGCTCTGTCGTCCTCACAGTGAAAAAGTTTTTCCTAATATTTTTGTGGAACCTCCTACGTTCCAGCTTGTACCCATTACTCCTTGTCCTTCCATTGGACGCTGCTGAAAAGAGCCTGGAGCCATCCTCCTGACAATCCCCCTTGACGTATTTATAAACATTCATGAGGTCACCCCTCAGCCTCCTCTCTTCCAAACTAAAGAGACCCAGCTCCTTCAGCCTTTCCTCATAAGAAAGATGCTCCACTCCCTTTATCATCTTTGTGGCTCTGCGCTGGACTCTCTCAAGCAGTTCCCTGTCTCTCTTGAGATGAGGGACCCAGAAATGGACACAATATTCCAGATGTGGCCTCACCAGGGCAGAGTAGAGGGGCAGGAGGACCTCTCACGAGCTACTAGCTACTCCCCTTCTAATACACCTCAGGATGTCCTTGGCCTTCCTGGCCACGAGGGCACATTCCTGGCTCATGGGCATCCTGCCGTCCACCAGATCCCCCAGGTCCCTTTCTCCTACGCTGCTCTCCAGCAGGTCAGTCCCCAACCTATAGTGTCACATGGGGTTGTTCTTTCCCAAGTGCAAAACTCTACACTTGCCCTTGTTGAATTTCATAAGATTTCTCCCCACCCAGCCCTCCAGCCTGCCTAAATCTCTCTGAATGGCAGCACAGCCTTCTGGTGTGTCAGCCACTCCTCTTAGTTTCATGCCGCCAGCAAACTTGCTGACAGTGCTCTCGCGTGACTTCCCCTTAGAAAAGCCATGCTCACTGCTCCTAATAACCTTC
>NW_009712012.1:0-8760 GCF_000703405.1 Apaloderma vittatum
TCAAGGCCAAGTTGGATGGAGCCTTGAGTAGCTTGATCTAGTTGAGAGGCATCCCTGCCCATGACAGGGAGGTTGGACTAGATGATCTGGAAGGTCCCTTCCAGCCTATGCCATTCTATGATTCTATGATTCTATGAGTTACAGGTCAGTCAGTTTTCTCAGTGATTTTCCCAGTGATTTCTCATTTTCACTGACTCACGATAGTAACTCCATATTTTCGTGATAACTTCTGATTATGTCACACAGAACAGAGTCCAAATCTTTACAGAAGTCTGGATATTTACAACAATCCTCAAGGCCTACTACCTTGTCAAAGAAGGAAATCAAGATTGGTTTGATATGATTTCCTCTTTAAAATCCATGGTGACCATTTCTTGCTGCATCACTATACTCTAAGTATTTGCCTACAGCAGGTTTATTAATTGTTCTTATATTGTTACAGAGACTGAATTTAGATTTGCAAATCTATAGGTGTTCATTCACTACCTGTGAAAGGCAGACATCCTATGATAGGTTGCAGTTTAAATTTTACCTAAATTACACACTGAAGTTTGTTGCCTACTTAGAGAAGTATCCAGATTTTTACCATTATTTGGCCTCAAAGTTCTCAATGTCTAAATTTAGGCATATTTACATGTTCATACGTGCCTTTCTTGAGTCATAGGCAACCTAATATTTCAGATTAAAAAACACCTAAATATTCTTGGCAATGTCTGTAACTTTTTTGCTGAGAAGCATTTCATTTCTTTGTAGATATTCCCTCTTTCCTAGAACCTCCACTCAAATCCTATAAGAAGATGGCATTGCTATCCATGTCTTAGTTCTTCACTTCTTGGTGTTGCTAAGACAAATCGTTTCCACTGTATATGCACTTTTCATCCTACTTGATATTTATCTAAAACTGGCCAAGTGAAAAGTCCCTGAAAGTATTGTCTCTTTTTAGTATCTGTAAGAGTCTCCTATAATAACTCATTCATACGTAAGCAACCACCACTATGTAAAGATGCATTTAGTCAAATGTGGTCAGTATCCCTCTTGCTATATAGAAACACAGTGGTGGCTGTGAACAAGGAAACTGTTAAATTCACAGAGTGTGGCTCCCCAGTTTTGAAATGGCATTCAGTTTATCTCCACAGTCAGACTTCCAAGTTTTTTGATAAACAGAGAACACCAAGTCACTTTTTCTTCCAAAGGATCTTTTCTGCTTTTCTTTACAATTTTATTATTGAAAATTTGTGTGACAATGGCAAGAGCGAATAAGAAAGAAAAAAGAGCAAAACGATTATTTGTGCTCCTAGAATCTAATCTCTTTTCAGGAACTGAATTCTACTCTTCCTTATACCTTTGCATAGATTAATAGGTCAGTTCTTACTGAAGTAGATGAAATAAAGAAAACTCAGTCATTTTCTAAAAGCCTCTGAGATATACAATAATGTAAAGTAACATGGCAGATGAAAGTCGACATGAAATCTCAATCAGTTATTCCTTGCAGTGCAACAGATTATGTATGAAAAATACCATCCAAAGATGGAAAATAATGACATTATTCTGCTACATAATAATATATATTATTTGTATAATTTTCTTAATGAAACTATTATTTTTTTTTGTTTCTGGTTTGAATTGTAAATTCCAATAGTATTCTTGCTCATGTGTCTGCTTCCTCTATTTATCATGATCATGTAACAGAAAAGTGGGCACTAATTCAATAGGCTTACAGAAACATGTGCTTTTCTGTGACCCTTTTTGTTTGATATATGTTTTGCAAGGGAAGGTAGTTATTGAAATTGTAACTTCACTCATCTGAGTAACCAAATTACTAGTTGAGGAATCAACTGGCAATAGAGGAAGTTATCCTCTAGGTAGTTATCTAAGTATTTAAAACATATAGAAGATAAGAAAACAACATTTTTAAAATATTGTACACATTAGAAGATACAGAGTAGGAGCCCCTATGCTTCCCAACGGTTACTCAGAGTAGAAATGAATTATAGATAGAAGAGATTGGAGAAATAGGTAATCTTATGCTAAATTTTAGTTCTTTATGAATCTTGATAACAGAAAGTACTTGATTCAGGAAAGCACATTGTCTTGGTTTTTTTTATTTATTATGTATATGTTATAAATTTCAAACAAACCCTTAAATGGCCTGTGATCTACATGGAATTTGCAAGAGCTTTATAAAATGCTGAACCACATGCAGCAGACAAATGTCTATCTGTTTTAGTGGGTTTATGTGACAGTCCATGGGTGGATTTACTGAGGTATGTATTTATACGATTGTATTGGTTTCAGCTGGGATAGAGTTAATTTTCTTCCGAGTAACTGATACAGTGCTGTGGCTTGGATTTAGTGGGAAAATAATGTTGATAACACACTGATGTTTTAGTTAATGTTAGGTAGCACTTATGCTAAGTTAAGAAATTTTCAGTTTCTTGAACTCTGCCAATGAGTAGGTGCACAAGCTGGGAGGGAGTATGGCCAGAGATGTCATATGGACATCTGAGGGGAGTTTGCTGGGTGGGGATGGATGATTGCTCAGACAATTGGTTGGCACATGGTGAGCAATTGTATTGTGCGTCACTTGCCTTTTTTGGGGGGGTTGTTTTCTTTCTGTTGTATTAATTTTCATTGATATTATTGATATATTTTTGTTGTTACAATTATTATTATATATTATTTTAGCTATTAAACTATTATTATCTCAAGCCACGAGTTTTAATTCTTTTCCATTCTCCTCCTCATCCTACTGGGAAAGGAAAGAAATGAGTGACTGCATGGTGCTTAGTTGCTGGCTGGGGTTAAAGTACAACAACGATATCTGGTTTCTGCAAGACACTGTGTGCTAGAGTTTGAAATAAAAAATATAATATCTAAATAGCATTAAAAATACAATATTTAAATAACATTAAAAACATGATATTTAAATAAGATATGATACTTAAAAATATCAGACCAGATACATAAAATTTGGAGGTTTCCATGCATTTTACTTCAGTGTAGAAAGCCTAGAAGTCTTGGGTGTGCAGTGATTGCCCTTCTCATGAGTCATTGTGTTGGGTTTGCCTGGCCAGATTTCAGTGGTGTGGGGCTATAGGGGCAGCTTCTGCAAGAAGCTGCTAGAAGCTTCCCCTAGGTCAGCCAGATAAAGCCAGTCAGCTTTAAAAATAAAACCACCCCCGCCGCTGGCGAAGGCTGAGCCTATCAGTGATAATAGGACGGGAACACTTCTGCGAAAATATATTTAAGAAATGGGAAAAAAGAACTGCACTGTACAACTGGCAGAGAGAGAGAAGAGTGAGAATAGGTTAAGACATCAAGATGAGGGAAGAAGATAGTGGAAGGATGGGCTCCAGGCATCAGAGCAGAGATTCCCTTGGGTTGTGGTGAAGACCATGATGAAGCAGGCTGTGCCCCTGCAGTCCGTGGAGGTGACGGGGTGTAGATGTCCACCTATGGACGATGGAAGACCCCATGCTGGAGTGGGTGGATGCCTGGAGTAGGGTGTGACCCCCTGGGAAACCTGCACTGGAGCAGGTTGCTGCCAGAGCCTGTAGCCCATGGAGAAGCCCACAACAGAGCAGGTTGGCTGGTGGGACTATTGTGACACCGCGGGGTACTCACACTGGAGCAGTTTCCCCTGAAGGACTGCACCCCATGGAGAGACTCACGTTGGGGCAGTTTGTCAAGAACTGTCTCTCATGAGAGGACTCATGTTAGCAAAAGTGATTGTCTCCTGTGAGAGAGATCCCACAATGGCCCAGGGGAAGAGTGAGGAGTCCTAACCCGGAGGAAGAAGGAGACAACATCGGATGAGCTGACTTCAATCCCCATTCCCCATCCCATCAGAGGGGAGGAGGTGGATAAATTGGAAGTGATGTTAAGCCCAGAATGAAAGGAGGGGAGAGTAGAAGGTGTTATTTTTAAGATCTGTTTTCAATTCTCATTATTCTTCTCCAATTTTTTTCTTAATAAATTTAACTGCTTTCCCCAAAATTGAGTTTGTTTTGCCTGGGACGATAGCTGCAGGTCATCTACCGTCCTTATCTCAAACCATGGGCCCTTTGTTATATTTTCTCCCCCATCTAGCTGAGAAAGGGGTTGACAGAGCGGCTGTGGTGGACACCTAGACAAACCACTCTGTAAACCCCTGTACACAGTTAGCAGGAAAATACACAGCTGTTAATGGAAACAGAGGACATATGTTGAAACCAGTCCACTTCCATGAAAATTTCAACACTTCGTTTTCTGCATTTTCCCAAATACTCTCTTAAGCTCTTTTCAGAGCCAGCTGACAGCACGCATTAGTACATGTAAGGAATAAGATATAAAGATACTTTGTGGAGGTGCTTCAAAGAATATATAAAGGGACGATACACAAATGCATATGCTATTCATTTCCTGTCCCTTATAGGTATGCCAAACGGCTTTGCACAGAGATTAAATTATCTTCAGTAATTACAACAATTTAATTTAATTGAATTCGTACATACATGTAAAATTGTTCTTCTCTATCTGTTGCAATCTGAAACTATTTTATAGAGACATAAAATTCTCAAGAGTTATTAAACCTACATGCAATATATTGTAATAAAATTAAAAAATGTTAATTGTCTATTTGTTTTAGACGAGCTCTATCATAAATTATCAATAGAGAAATAATAATAAAAAATAACTATAAATTCATAAAATGGCCTAGGTTGGAAGGGACCTTAGAGATCATCTAAACCAACCTCCCTGTCATGGTCAGGGATGCCTCTCAACTAGATTAGGTTGCTCAAGACCTTATCCAACCTGGCCTTGAACATCTCCAAGGAGGATGCATCCACAAGTTCTCTGGGCAATTTATTGCAAAGTCTTACCACCCTCATACTGAAGAATTTCTTCCTAAGATCCAATCTAAATCTATTCTCGTTCAATTTTAATCCATTTCCTCTTGTCCTGTCTCTGGACATTCTTGTAAAAAGTCCCTCTTCAGTCTTCCTGTAGATTCCCTTCAGGTATTGGAAGGCAGTTATAAGGTCCCTCCGGAGTTTTCTCTTTTCCAGGCTCAACAATCCCAAGTCCCTCAGTCTGTCCTCGTAGCAGAAGTGCCCTAGCCCCTGGATCATCTCTTTGGCCCTCCTCTGGACTTGTTCGAACAGATCCATGTCCCTCTTATGGTGGGGACACTAGAACTGGACACAGTATTCAAGGTGGGGTCTCACAAGAGCAGAGTAAAGGGTGAGAATCGCCTCTCTTGATCTTCTGGCCACACTCCTTTTAAGGCATCCCAGGATTCGGTTGGCCTTCTGAGCTGCATTACTCCATTTCTAATTCATGATGGCCTCTACGCTGTCAGACTCCAAGGGGAGTAGTTAAACATATTTTCCTAAAATCTTCTGCTTTATAGGAAGCATGTGGATCATTCACCTCATCTAAAGGCTAGTCAGTGCTGATGTTTCTAGTAACAAATGGGAAGCCTGCGCTGGAGGAGAGCTAATGTTGATGTGAGTGTTCCCAGCTTTAGGACTCTCCTTGAATAACATGAGGCTAATGCATATTTCCTATGCTCCACCTGTTTTCTATTTTAGTTTTTTTTCCACCTGGAAAGTCAATATTGTGGTCATTCACATAGTTTTGCGGATTATACTGACATGTTGACATCATAATCCTACATGTGTTAATGTGGATAGAAATTCATGAGAAAGCTTTAATCTTCCCTAAATATAACTGATGATTTATAATTCTAGGTTTCAAACAATACAGAAGTGTATGTCATAGAGGTGTTAAACTTTAAGCTTTAGATAAAAAAAGACAAAACCAAACCCAAACACAAAAACCCTCCCAAAACCAAATATTGCCCGCATCTCCCCCAAAGAAACCAAAACCTCCCCAAAACCAAAACTTTTTCTGAAAGATCCAGATCCAGATTTGTGCTTACTGTACATATACAGCTAAGACTGGTGGTCAGGTCAAACATTCGGTATAAAAATTTGAACTTTTCCTTTATGGGATAAGGCTTACAACCATTTGAAATGTTAAGATACAGGTTTTAATATTTTGAGAAGACAAGCATCCCAGCTGGTAAAAATGTAACTTAACTGTTTCCTAAACAAGGGTAATTGAAAAACTTCAGTCTTGCAGGATGAATGACATTTAGACATTTCATAAAGTACAGTAATAGTAAACTACGTGCTTAGATCTACATCTATTATCAGCTGCTTGCCAGCCTGCTTTGGGGACCATGAAATAGGAAATTAAACAATTACAGTCAGAGCTGAACTGCAGTTTAGCCAGAGAAACAAACATGGCAAGATTTAAGCCAAAGTTTGTCAGTCACTCTCATTACCTTTATTAATTTTGAAGCCGCTTAAAAAAAAAGTGAACTGCTTAAGTGAACTCCAGAGGTTATTAGTCATGTTTAAAAGCAAAAATTATTAATTAGATAAATGATATTAAATAGCTACATTTACATATCTTGATTTATCAGGTTAAACAGATACACTCACTTGTGCAATATTCTCCTACTTCAGTTACAGAGACATGGAAACTCTATTCAAAAAGCAAATTCATTGCTATTTTCCTGGTCTGCTCTGGGTAGTATGCTCAAACATCTTCTCTTTCATTCAACTAGTGAGTTATCCTTAGTGTTAGACCTGTTACCATACAATAATGAAGTATCATTTGGCACAAACCATAAGTGAAGTGTCTGTGGGCTATTCATAAAATTGCATTTGCTTTCTGTGTTTCCATTACGACCTTATATGACAGGCTGTTTTGACATTCACCAGACCATCTAGTCCCACTCCCCTGCAGTGAGCAGGGACGTCTTTAACAAGATCAAGTTGCCCAGAGCCCTGTCTAACCTGACCTTGAATGTTTCCCAGGATAGGTCCTTTACCACATCCCTGGGCAACCTGTTCCAGTGTTTCACCACCATCATTGTAAAAAATTTATTCCTTCTATCTAGCCTAAATCTACCCTCTTTCAGTGTGAAACCATTACGCCTCATCCTATCACTACCCTCCCTGACACAGAGTCCTTCTCCACCTTTCCTGTATGCACCCTCTAAGTACTGGAAGGCCACCTGAATGTCTCCCTGGAGTCTTCTCTTTTCCAGGCTGAACAACACTCTCAGTCTGTCTTCACAGGAGAAGTGCTCCAGCCCTCTGATCATCTTCATGGCCCTTCTCTGTGTCTGCTTCAACAGGTCCATGTCTTGTGCTGAGGACTGTAGAGATGTACACAGTACTGCAGTTGGGGCCTCACCAGAGCAGGGTATATGGGAAGAATCATCTCCCTCGGTCTGCTTGATGCAATACTTTTGATGCAGCCCTAGATAGGGTTGACCTTCTGGGCTGTGAACACACATGGTTGGCTCATGTTCAGGTTTTCATCCATCAGTACCCCCAAGTCCTTCTCAGAGCTGCTTTTAATCCTTCAGCCAAGGGATTGCCCCAGCTTGAGTAAAGGACCTCACTCTTGGCCTTGTTGAACCTCATGGGGTACACATGGGCCCACTTCTCCAGCTTGTCAATGTCGCTCTGGATGACATTCTTTCCCTCCAACATTTCAACTGTACCTCTCAGCCTGGTGTCATCTGCAGACTTGCTGAGGGTATACTTGATCCCACTGTCTCTATTATTGATGAAGACACTGAGCAGTACTGGTCCCAACACCCTGGAGGGGCACCACTTGTCACTGATCTCCATCTGGACACTGAGCTATTCACCACCATCCTTTGAGTGGAACCATCAGAAAAATGTGTTTTGAACACATTGTTCCTTTGTTATCATTCTCGTAGCACCTGGTAGATCTTGCTCAGAAATAAAGTGAATGACAACAGGTGATGTTTCTTTCTTGTTCATTTAATGACATGTAGAGAGAAAAATTAATATCTCTCTCTTCTTGAAAGCAGTGGAGTTAGGTCCATGTTGAGAGGATGAAGGGAACAGGCTGCATGTGTTACAAAATCTCATAGAGGCATCTCCTTACCTATTGTTTAAAAAGTCCTTCCAAGTTCACTTTAGAAATTCATAAAAAGAAATGAGTGGGATGGAAACCATGATCTCTCGCTGTTCAGACATAAAAGCTAATTTCTTCTCACAGCCCAGTAAGACCAGTTTCTACTGACTTCTGCTCAGTACAGTTTATAACCATGAAGAATTATGTGAATGCCCTGAGTAGGTGGCATTTTTCTGCTGTTGACTAAACAGAGCAGAGAAGATTGGTTTCTTTGTATCTTTTAGCAGATACAGTATGTATCTCTATCTGTGTTTGGTATTGCCTCCTGCACCAGGGTCGAGGCAATCTCAAGCACAGATACAGCCTGGGCAATGAGTGGGTTGAGAGCAGTCCTGGGGAGAAGGACTTGGGTGTGTTCGTTGGATGAAAAGATCAACATGAGCCAACAGTGTGGGCTTGAGGTCCAGAAAGCCAACCATATCTTGGAATGCATCAAGAGATGTGTGACCGGCAGGACGAGGGAAGTGATTCTACCCCTCTGCTCTGCCTGTGTGAGATCCCACCTTGAATATTGCATCCAGCTCTGGAACCTCCAACACAAGAAAGACATGGAGCTGTTTGAGCAAGTTCAGAGGAGGGCTACCAAGATGGTCAGAGGGCTAGAGCACCTCTCCTAGGAGGACAGGCTGAGAAAATTAGGATTGTTCAGTCTGGAAAAGAGATGACTCTGGGGAAATCCTATAGTAGTCTTCTAGTACCTGAATGGGGCCTACAAGAAAGCTGGGGAGGTGTGGCTGGAGAGCTACCTGGTGG
>NW_009712013.1:0-56566 GCF_000703405.1 Apaloderma vittatum
GTGGAGCTGCTCCCTGAGGCAAGGTAGCAGGTGGTGGCTCCACAGGAAGCAGGAAGGAAAAGGATTCTTGCTCCTGAGCTGGCAGAGCTCATTGAGAGGGCTTTAAAATAGGTCTGATAGAGTTCTCAGTTCTTGGTGAAGTAGGGAGGGGGGTCAGCAAAACCGCTGCCTGGCCTGGGTCAACAGGGAGCTTTGGCTGGGAGTCAAGGAAAAAATTACCATCTTTGGAAGAAGGGGCAGGCAACTTAAGAAGAGTACAGGGATCCAGTTGGGTCATGCAGAGAGAACATCAGAAGGGCAGAAGCCCATCTAGAACTCAGTATGGCCACTGTCATAAGAGGTAATGAAAACATGTTGTTATAAATACGTTAACAGCCAGTGTGACACCCATCTACAAGAAGGGCAGAAGGGAGGACCAAGAGGACCACAGCGCTGACCTTGATACGGGAGAAGATTATGTAGTGGTTCATCTTGCGTGCACTCACACGGCACGTGCAGGACAACCAGGGGATCCGGCCCAGCCAGCATGGGTTCATGAAAGGCAGGTCCTGTTTGACCAACCTGATCTCCTTCTACGACCAGGTGACCCGCCTAGTGAATGAGGGAAAGGCTTTGGATGTTGTCTTCCTGGACTTTAGTAAAGCCTTTGACACCACCTCCCCTGACATTCTGCTAGAGAGGCTGGCAGCTCATGGCTGAGACAGGTGTACTCATGGCTGAGTAAAAACCTGGCTGGATGGCTGGGCCCAGAGAGTTGTGATGAGTGAAGTTAAATCCAGTTGGCAGCTGGTCACAAGTGGTGTTTTCCAGGACTCAGTAGTGGGACCAGTTCTATTTAATATCTTTATGAATGATGTAGATGAGGGGATCAAGTGCACACTCAATAAGTTTGCAGATGATGCCAAATTGAATGGGAGTGTTGATCTGCTGGAGGGTAGGAAGGTCTGTTCTCCCTAGTGGCGAGTGATAGGACGAGGGGAAATGAACTTCAGTTGCACCAGGGGAGGTTCAGGTTGGATATTAGGAAGAATTTCTTTACTGAGGGGATTGTCAGGCATTGGAACAGCCTGCCCAGGGAGGTGATTGAGTCAGGTGTTTAAGAGAAGCATAGCTGTTGCCTTGAAGGACATGGTTTAGTGGTGATAGAGCTAGGAAAAGGTTGGACTTGATGACCTTGAAGGTCTCTTCCAGCCAAAACTGTTCTATGATTCTATGATATTGGCACAAGTTTATGGCCAAGTTTACCCAAATTCAGCTAACGTTTGAGGAAATAACCTAGACACAGAAATTAAACTTTCCTTCCCTTAAAGCTATAGTTAAGGACCTAATTCACAGCGAAAGGTTTCCTTTCAGTCCTTTTAGAGGAGAAAAAAAGAAGTACTATTCAGCTGGAAGAATGTACTTTTCTCACTCCTCAGTTTTTCAGAGATGGCAAGAGGGAGGTATATTCTTTGGAGTTTTTTGTTTTTCTGAAAACAATCCTCAACCCTGCAATGAGACCAAGCAAAGAAGTTTTGGTACAGAAAAAAGTTGAAGCATGAAAATAAAGCTAGGTTAAAGACCAACTGTGGATTCATCTGGCAGAAATTATAATAAAATACTATTGGCAAATTTTTAACCGTTCAAGTTAAAAATCTCACTAGGAAGTAAAAGGAATCTCTGCTGAGGACTGTTGCTGAAAACCTACATAATCCTTTCCAATTCTGTAGGGATTTTGAGCCAGAACTGTGCCAGATAACCATTTCTTCTAGTTAATAGTAGGTTTGAGAAAGTGCTGCGTATTCCCATTAAAGAGTTGCATTTTGACGTCAAAATTCAAAACTTGTTTCAGGGCGAATATTGTTAATCTTGCAAAGTCATTGCAAAAATAGGCATGCCTTTATGAATGGCCCCGGTGTTGGTGTGTGTATATAGATTGATTGATTGCAGATGTATACATACCTTTTATACAGGTTATCTGCTGGCAACTTCAAGCAAAATGTACATTAATTTCTTAAACTGAAAATTAACCTATGTACTTGCTATTTAAATATGTGCAAATAAACAAAAGGAAATAGGTTTTCATGATGGAAATCAATCTCTAAACTGAACCAAATGTGATTAGGAGCAAAAGATGTGATTTCAGTACTTTTGGTCTGCGTTATTTTAAAGTGTTGTAAGGAACAAATTGTCTTGCATTTCTATGCTAATAGGGCACGTTAATCACTGGAAAAGGTGATTCTGGTTTTGTTCAGGGTTTATGAATAAAAAGTTATTGCTGGAAATGGCTCATTTACTCTAGATGTGCCCGAGACAGAAAGTCTGAGTCCTCTGAAGCTTTTGTAAATACACGTTGCAGAATCTTCCCAGACTGAGATGTTTGCCTGTTTGTAGTTGGCTAATCCAGAAGTGGTTCCCTGATAAGGTTAATGCCCAGTTAATTGCTCCTAGCCTTGACATACAGTTTAATTGCTACTTGGCCAACATATGTTTGTTGCTTGCTTGGTGTAGAATTCTAGCGGCTGTAGTGATGCAAAGCACGGACTGGTGGAGGGCAAACAAAATAAATACAGTATTTTATGTTCTTTTAATTCAGGGCCAAGTGGATTTGGATGAAGTGTTTATTTAGTTTGCTGGCTGCTTCAGATGCTGTGGCATATTGATTCCTTTTATTGCTCGCAGCCATTTAACCTGACCTCTCAGATCCAGTATTTTAAAAGCCATAAATTTTAACTTTACTTATGAGCAAGGACTGAAATGCTGTGAAAGCCTTTTTATTAACAGAGCTCTGCCTTGCTCCGTGTTCCTGTGTCACCCATGGCAACAATATTTAGAGCATCTTAGATGAGAGCGGCTGTTGGGCAGTCTGGTGGTGATGGGGTTAGCAATAAAGAGAGCTCATAAATATCTCAAGCATCTAGGATTCACTGATCAGAGCATGGGCGGGTGTGCAAAGGCTATGACATTATTAGCAAAAGGTAGCCTTTTTCCTGGTTAAAAAATCTAGCTTCTCTTTCTTACCATTAATGTTCACAGATAAGGAAAAGCAGACAGAAAGGAAGTATTTTATATAATTTATTTTTTAATTGCAAGTTACGGTGGTGAAATGGAAATATAATTTTGTTTGTTGGCTTGGTTTGGCTTTTCTTTTATAATAATCATCTCCCTTGTTTCGCAATACCCTAAATTAATCCCTGAATGGTGTTTGAAGTAATCTTCAGCATGCAGTTCATGAGTGTTTGTAAAAATGTACCCAGGACAAAACTTGATGCATAAAAATGACATATGACTTTTTTACAAAGAAAATAATTGTGAATAAAGTGTTTGATATGAGATGATTTCTTTTTGTATTCATATGTAAAGAACTCAAAAGAGGCTTTGAATTAGTGAAGAAAACAAAGCTTTATGTGAACTTTTTGCGTCCTTTCAGTTTGTTACTTCTGATTTGATTAGTCATTTTTTAAAATATTATTTTAGGCCTGATGACTGAAATTGAGTAATAATCCAGCAGTTTATTTCAAAATAGGCATCAGGGTTAACACAACATATAGCTCATAACCATGAATTCTGTGTAAGTATTCTTTTGCTTTCTTGTTCTGCTACTGAAGAAGTTTCCTCCTGTCACCCAGGTAAAAGGTAGCACTCTAAATGTTCGCCTCTTGCCATTAAAAGTGACTTTGTTTAAGTGTTAGTGCAGGGACTCTCACATTATGTTAAACTTTGGCCTGGGACCAAAAATGTTGGTTTAGTTTGGGAGGTGTAATTTATATCAATTAATCTCAGAAAGTGTCACATTTCCCAATCTTTTAAAGTTAGATTGAAATGTTAGACCTTATCAAAGGGTGATTGTGGAGGTAGAAGTAAAGCAATCACAGAGCACTGGAGTTTTTTTATTACTCTTTAATTTCAGGCTGATCAATTCACAAGGTGCCTGAAGTCACCGGGGAATCATCTTTTCTAAAACCTGCACTTTTTCCTGTCTGCGTTGCTTTTCCTGTAGCTGTTTTCCCCTAGCAGGTTGTAACAGCTCTATCGAAAATCAGTTTGATATACATAAATATCCTTGAGGAGAAAGCTCCTGCTTTGCTGAAGGTCAGGTAGCTTAATGTATGTGGGGACCAGTCTGAAGGGCAAGTGCTGCTTCTGTTTGCCCCAGCTGGAGAGAGCTCCCTGGCCCAGTGATGGAGCGGGGATTCCACTTCCCGCTGCATGCGGAACAGCTGTGTTCTGAAGTGGAAGGTTATGTGAGGTTAAACTTCTGTAACCAAACGAAGAGAACTAATTATTTCAGACGTTCATTTATGTAAAGACTGGCCCAGCTACATTTTGTCCAGCGTTCAGCACTGACCCGGCAAATGCGTGTGCCGATTTAGCTTGAACCTCCTTCTTCTTTTGCTCCTCATTCTTAGCATTAATATGGTTGCGCTGCAAAGCTTATTAGCATTTTTGAGACGTTTAATGCTGTACGTATTACTCTTTCTGAAATATTAATGCGTTCTTCTGCAGTGTTTTTGTTTGTTAGCGATAAGGCTATGGAAAACAGCAACACCAGCATAGGTTTCTAAGATGACAGTAGTGCATTTTCACCTCTTGCCTAATGGCTGCCTTATTCAAAGCCTTTCCTCTTCAGCTGGCTCAAGCTCGCTGTACCTTCTGGGCCACAAATTACGGACTGCCATTTTTTATAGTTGCAATTGCAGTTTGTGCAAATACAGGCTAAATTGCAATCATTATATGTAGTAAAATAGCTTGAAATATCTGTAAGTCTGAAGACTGTAGATGGCTCTTTTAATCAGAGGACTTGTTAAATTCTCCCTTGCTTTGATTTCTCTTTCTTAGATTTATTTTCTTTTTCTGTCAGGTGTGGGGTGGTTCTGTGTTCAGTATTCCTGCTTCTAATTTGGAATGCTTGGTTTGAGGTATGAAATGAGCAAAATGATACACTTTGTCTATAATATTTGAATGCAAGATAGTGAATTTTCTCTTGGCTTTTATTAATCCCCTCATAATTTTTTCTATGCCACTTGTATAAAACAGTGTTGAAGAAAAGGCTACAGTATGCTCTAAGGTTATTCTACAAAATTGTCCCATTAAAGCTCTTCATTTGAAAATCACAAGCTAAATGATGTAATGATTTTTAAATTCCTCCTTCCTAAATCATTCTGTGCGTTGAATCGATTGATGAAGTATCTGAATATAAAAATGTAAGTGAGAGGAGAAATCCTTTGTAGTTGTGCATACTGTGAATCCTAACAGAAATAAATGAAACAGCATTAAACAAAACACTTCAGAAAGAATTGAACGTGAATTAAGTTACCATGTGATGTTGCAACCCCATGGGCAAGAACCATGCCTGTCTACCAGTTTTCTGATGTTTATGGCACATGGAGATTGGTAATAATGGCATGTTTTGTCTTTTGACCTTATGTTTATTTACAAGAGACACTCAACAGTTTTAACTTTATACACCAATTTAGAGGGAAATTTCTAAAAGGAGTGAAGGGGAGAGTAAAGCAGTTAGATCTGGTTGTCTGTTGCCTTTTGTACCTTTGGACATCTTTCACTTGGGTAATGGATTTGGTTCATTCTCATACAAAAGGTTTCCATACAGCAGGGATATATTTTGGCTAAATTTTTATGATGGATCTATTTTACCAGCCTGATACCTATATCATCTGTTTCTGTACAACAGAAATTCTGCTTTTTCCTTCCCGAACAAAAGTTGGGCTATTTCTGAGACCATATTCGCTATCCTCTTTGCTTCAGGGGCAGGTTAGCAATACATTAACAAACCTAGATGTGATCAGTGACTTGGCTGTGTTTTGAAAATAATAGGAACATATATATATATCTCAAAAGATCTTTTTAACCTGCCTGAGTTCCTTTACGGAAGAGATAACTGCCGAGCAGTCATTTAGGTTGGGAGAGTCCTGAGTTCATTGAGGCTAAGTTGGGCGTCGTGTTACCCCAGGTGCACGTTCAGGGCAGAACAGGCACTGGGCTGGAGCTGCTTCCTGAGAAGCTGTTGACGTGTCTCACCCTGAATCCTGCCACGAATAAATCAGCCTCTGTGTTTCATGAGCAAACAGTTGTTTGCTTGCTAAAACCACTCACGTGCCATCTCCAACATCCCAGTACCTATAGGGAAAAAAGTTCCATGTTTTCATAACCATTTTCTCTTTCCTAGTAGCACATGCACCTCCATCACATGCGGTGTGGTGGGAGCCAGAAATGTGTGCGTTTAGGGCTCCGGTAAAGACAGAGCCAGGCTCTAATCTATTACAATTTAGTGTTTTATTGTAGTTCCTCAATCTCAGTGACACTTTCCCTTCTTTTTTTCTTTGTAACTAGTTTTTACCTCACTATATCTTTCAAAGTGTAAATAGTAAATTAGTCTAGCTCACACCAATGTTTCTCAAATATTATCCTCTAGGCATATTCATATAGCTTTGATTTTCAAGAAGAATCATTATCTAAAGTAAAATTAATTATAAATACTTAAGATGTTTATCATTTAGGGTGTCTTAGGAGTTGTATTTCATTCAGAGTGGCAGCGATTCCTGGCTTCTCTTCAATTCCACTCTCCCTACACATGCCTTTGGGGTGGCTTACTTTGCCCACAACGCTGTGTCACTTGTTTCACTTTTAATTTTTGTGTATGACATCTCACTTCTGATATGTTTCCTTCTGCTGAGCTATTAAAAAACAAAGGAATGTGTAGATGTGGTAAAAAAAAAAAAACTGATAAAACCTGAAACTAATAATAGTAGTCATAAAAGAACATAAAGCAGAAAGAAACAGAAAAAACATCAGTGGTAGCCATGTTGGCATTGAACAGAAAATTAAGGTACATGTAATACCATCTTTCAGGTAAAGGGTGATCAGGTAGTGAAGTGACTGTAAGCCAATTCTGTTTCCTTTGGAGGCATTAGAAAAAAAATTTCCTTTTTCCAAGGTAGTAGTGTCCTGAATTTACTTGGTAGCTAAAAAGTGCTCTGTTTAGTTTCCTTTTTCCTCTCCTTAGTAGCATACTGAAAATACTACATCAAAGTCACTGTAAGTGTTCTCTTTAAACAATCAAAAAACAGCTAGTTATTGCTAAAATTAATTCCTCAGGGGGACTTTCATGTTAGGACGAAACAGCAAAATAAAGACTATTTATACAGAAAGAAACATACTTTGCCAGTATCTCCGAGTTTCCCAAGCAATTGTTTAAGGCAAGTATTGGACAAAGAATCTTTTCTTGGTGACTCTTGACTGAACTAGATAGTATGTGACCAGATGCTTAGAAAGTGGATCACAGTGTGCACAGGGCAAGCTGCAGCCAGGCTGAACAGAAAGCTTGCTTTCTCATACATGTAGCATTGGAGTGTGTCACTCCAAACCTTAGATGTTGGCTTGGATTTTCTTAGGAATGGCCGTCATACATTAAGAGTAGTCTTCCAGTCTGAGTAATTGGCTTAGCTATATATGAGACAGGCTCTAAATGGCATCTAACCTGAGACAACTTATTTTTTTTCAGGTGAGACAGCTTAGGGCGCTAATTTAATGTAGTACAGCTTGTACTGGCACATGTACGTAAACACCTTTGGCTGTCCTTTACCACGGCTGTTTCAGGGAGCTGGATAGCCCTGGAGACCAGCTGTGTCTGCAAACACCCCCAAGCCACGGAGGGGCTGATGCCCACCACCGCCCTGCGGGTCAGCCCTTCACAGCGGTGACTGCCCTGCCTGCTCCTGGAAGTGGGGCCATGGCCGTCGCTTCCTTGCAGATGCTGTGGTCACCTTTAAACCACCTCCCAGTGGATCCCGCTGCCGGGAGGCTCAGCAGGCAGTGGGGCACTGGGTGCCCGCTGCCCACAAGAGGTGGGAGCAGTAGCCCCTGGCGTGCCGTTGCCCAGAGCTCCACTGCCTCTGAAGCCTCCTCGCTCTGCCAGATTTACCACCCTGCCTTGTCTTCTGCGAAAGCAGCACGTCAGAGCTGTTTTCTGACTGAAAAACAAGAAAGCTTTTTCTCTGCTGATTGGTGGCTTTCACTTTGCCGCCTTATGCAGTGATTACGCTTCCCTCAGTTTTGCTCCTTCTCAGCCTGGGATAGGCACCACAGTGCCTCTTACTAAGGTACAAGTTTTTAGTGATTTTAAGCACCTTTATGTTGTGTGTAAGGCATTGCTCTAACCTTATTTTAGCACTTGCAAATTGGGCAATAATTATAGGCACCAGGATAGCACTGTGTGACTGCGCAACCAGGCTTCCCTTAAACTTTTTTGTCTCCACACACACCCCCTTACACACCTTATTTTCAGCTACATATCAGTCTGCAGGTAGTGGAAGCATAAATTGCTTTATGTAGACACTACTGATGAGTCTCTGATGCCAGTTCTTAGCTTTTTTCCTCTTAAGAACTCACCCGTTTAGTTCAGAAATACCTGCACAAGCATTTGTGTTCTCAAAGACTGAAGGCATATTGCAAAGTCAAGTCTCTCTTTCAGTGTCTGTATGTCACATTTACTGTTCTGCCTTATGAAAACCAAGTAGAGGCTACAACAGCTTTTGAGTTGTGAATTTCTTCATTGATTAGTATGTCTGTATTCATTGAACTTTTTACGTATTCTATCATTATATTAATACTAATTAATACTAATGCTGCTATGAAATAAAGCCTTTCTAAGGTCAGATAGTCAAGCATTCTATGAGACTAAAGGTTTTGGAGACTTGGGAAGCTGTTTGCTCTTTTTTAAATGAGGTGCTTTCTTGTGTGCCAGTAAACAAGCAAAGGGGAAGCAACATCATTTATGTTAAGCTGTGCTTTGCTGGAAATACTTGTTTCTTGAAAAAACCTGCTGTGTGTGTTTACCATAGCACCAGTTTCAGCTTGGAGAAAAAAGTTGGATAAGACTGTGAGAGAACTAATAATATCTTCTCAGAGGAGAAATGTGTTTGAAAATATCAGCCATTCATACAACCTGGCTCATTCTGGAAACGAAAACTCTTGTGTAGCAGTATTTGGTTTTGTGAGTCTAAGAATAATGTTCTCCTTGAAACTGTTAGCAGTGGCCAGTTGGACATTGCTGTCAAAGGAGGAAGAAGCCACCCCATCCTTACTGCTGGTAGAGACTTCAGTGTGACACCGGGCGAGCCAGCTATTGCCTATGACTTGTTGTCAGGTCTTTAAATTATGTGCCATTCCCTCCAAGTCTGAATGGGGATATCTGCTGAACTAGGTTTAGCTTGATGTTATTTTGGAACAAATTACATTGATTGCATACTATTTCAAAGGCCCCAAGTAATAAAGTACACAATCAAATGTAACTGTCTGACTAGTTTCGTTTCTCTGTGTGGTTTTAGGTATAAAAACTTAACGATTTGTTTTCCAGACTCTTCTGGCAAAGATTTCGGGCCTACGCTGGGATTGAAGAAGTCCAGTTCTCTTGAGAGCCTTCAGACTGCTGTGGCTGAAGTTAGGAAGAACGAACTCCCTTTTCACAGACCCAGGCCCCACGTGGTCCGGGGTCGAGGGTGTAATGAGAGTTTCCGTGCTGCCATTGACAAGTCGTACGATGGACCTGAAGATGGAGAAGAGGGTATGTATGTTGCTCATGGCATTTCTTGAAGGAGCCACCTTCACTTAGCACTGTTGAGGGCCGACTCAGTAAAGCGCATAATCAAGTGATTTAGTTGATCACATTTTAAAAGCTGCCCATGTCTTCCACTGGATAGAGCTGTCTTTGCGGTACCCCACCCAACCCTGACTGTGTTTAATGCAAAGCCTTTTACTGATCTCGTTTGGGGCAGGAGTGTGTTGGAGGATTTAGAACTTGATCCCTAAATAATTATATTTTCCAACATCAAGAAGCAGCTGCCTTCTTCAGATTACATTAAAAATTATCTTGCTTGTTTTACAGAGCTGTCTACAGTTCCCCTTTCTCTAACCAGGAAATTTGTTTCCTATTATAGACAAGGCAGAGTGTATTGATAGCACCCTGCTGCTCATTCTGTCACCATAGGCTTACAGACCCCAGTCTGGAAATATGTCTCCTTTAGCATGAAGGATAAAACTGTACTTGAATCCTGAGCCCCCCAAATAGAAACAACACAGCTCTTCTCCAACCAGACAGAACACTTTGGCTATTTCTTGTTCAGCCATTAAAATAGAAAGATTCTGGGGAGTGAATGAAATAATTTTGTTATGTAGGTTGGTTATGTCAGTCACCAGAATCTCTCACTGTTTGCCTCCCAACATGTCGATTTTCTTGAGCTGGTAGAGGTTAACAAGCTAGATTTCAAACAGAATAGTGTTTTACCATGTCGGGATTTTTGTGTGAAGAATAATAACTAGAAAACAATTCGTTAAAGTAACTGTATTTAATTTACAATAGAAATCTTCTTGAATTCAATAGGTATGTTTAGTCTGCTTTTTAAATTATTCAGTAAAATGAGTAAGCATCATGAGTCATTTGAGCACTTTGTAGACGCTCATGCTGTATTTCATGTGTTTGCATTTTGGAGGTCCCTAGCCATCATCGCTGCTGCTTTTTCATTCTGTGCAGATGGTTTCTCTGATAAGAGCTCTCACTCTGGTCAAGAAGCTCAGAATATGGAATCTGCCCCTCCAGGGAACCCTGAAATAGAAGATGCAGAAACCAAAGCAAAAAAAGACAAAAAAAACAGAGATAAAGAGAAGAAAAAGGAAAAAGGCAAATCTAAAATCAAGGAGAAGAAAAGGAAAGAAGAAAATGAAGATCCAGAAAAGAAAAAGAAGAAAGGGTTTGGTGTCATGTTGAGGTATGGCATTTTAAAAAACAGCCACCCATTCGCATTGTAACATAGGAGACAACTGATGTTCTCATAAAGTAGCGGAAAAATTATTTCACTTGGACTCAAAATAATGTTTATGTTATTTAAAAAGAAAGCAGTTTATACTTTTACACCAAACTTGTAGCTGAGGCAGAAGACATTTGGCAGACAAAATGTCTTTTTGTGCCTTTGAAATTCATTCCCATATGTCAGGAAAGATTCAAGGTTTCAGGCTAAAAGCAAGCGTGTGCTAGTGGGGGAGGCTTTGTGGGGAATGTTTCTGAGTAATACATGACCCACTCCCACGCTCAGACCTTCGCCTTCTCTTCCCTTGCTTATCTGCTTCCCTCACAAGCTTTAGGGAGAGCAGGATTGCTCGTGTTACTCTAAACAGTCTCAGAACATCTGCAGCTGCTGAAAACCGCTAGCTGTGATAAAATCTTTGCTTCACAGCTTCAGACGTTGCCTGCAGTGGTCTAAAGCTCACTGTCCTCCCTAACCAATGTGCAAGTGTTTGGATTTCTTCTGTGGCTATTAGTTGGTTTTGCATCTCTGGAATCTTCAGAGATTAGGCCAGGTTCTTCCGGCCATTTCCTTGCTGTTGCTCGAGATTTTGGTGCTGAGGCATTCTGGTTGCTTTCACTTCTGCTTCTGGTACCCATTTACTCTATCGAGGATTAAAGTGTTTCTGTTCAGATAAACCTTTGCAGTTATTGTAGGGTATATATGTGAAATGTAATGATCATCTGGAGGCGTTGTGACTGTATGATCATGTTGTTACATGTGACACCAAGCACTTAATGTTAGCTTTAGGAGGCTACTGGTGGTTTTTTTAGCATACTGTATTGTAGACCAGCCAGACACACACACAAGCCACAATCATTGCTCAGGCAAAGATACAATTTGCTAGTAATCTAGGAAATTCAGCTACGAGATCATTCACTTACAATGATATTCGTTAGGACAGTGATATATGAACTCATGTTGCAGCTTTCTGTTGATACATTCTCCAGAGTCAAATGACTTGTGTTACATTGACACAGAAGGTTTTACCTGACTTTCTTCTGTGTGCCATCAACAGGAATCCTCAAAATTGCCTTATCAACTTTTGAACACTGTGGAGAGATTGTCAGAAATATACAGGGATCCTTCTGTGCCAAATCTGCATGATTTCAGCAGTTGTTAGTGTTCACAGGATGAAGGTGCGTGGGTACACCAGTGTGCATTCAAATGGGACTCTAGGAAAGCCAAGGAGTCACATACTCACACCTGTGCATTGCACACGCATTTCTGTTCAGACTGTTTAAAGAAACAGGGCTTAACGTGTAACAGTAGTCAAAACACTGAATAATTAGGAGGGTGACTTCAGCAACTCTCTTGTGTATCTTAAGATTTATGTGTATTTTTATTCTTCTTTTTAACTCCATGGTGTGAATAGGGCTGTTGGAAGAGGTGGGGAGTGACACAGAGGTCTGACAAAAGCATAAGCATTCTGTTTTGTGTATCGCTGGCAGATTCAAAGTTTGAAGTGCAAAATCTTACTTACAGGAGTGCGATGCCTGAGCCAGAAGGAACATGGGATGACATCAGAATCCAAAAGAAGAGAGTGTAGTTGACAAAGAAAAATATCTGATAACAATCAATATGCAAATCTGGGAGCAATAGGTTACCATTCTTCGTGATTCCCTTTTTCGGATATATTTCACATTTTGGTTGTACATGAGCTTTATACATCTATTCTTTTCATTATCTTGCTTTTTCCTTGGATTGATAGTATTCCCAGCAGAAAGCAATTGTTAATGATTTTTGTTTATCTGTATGTCAGCACAGAAGGAGAATTTCTATCCCACACCATTGAAAAAATCTCTCTAAAGCCACAGGAATGGAAGCAACAGGTTATAATGAACGGAGAGGAGTTGTTTATAAAAGCTAACAGTTCAGCTGGGAGGTTTTTAGAGGTTCTGTGTCCTCCTTAGTGTTTCTTCCTAGAATTTATAAAATTGTTCTTGAAAAGAAATTTCTTCTGAGAAGGTGAGAGTCCTAGGAAATCTTAGCCATGATAAAAGTGAAAAAGGGTGATGACCTGTAAAGACTGAAGAAGAGCAAACAGTGTAAGTTTACAAAAGAATTGAGGACCTGCTCAAGATGAGCAAAACAAGGCTGGTATTTTTTCAAGGAGAAACTGCTGCGGGTAACATGAAAAACAAAAACAATTAATCTGAATGTTTTTAAAAGAAATAATAGGAAACTAATGTGGGAACTTAGAAGGTGTCAAATACTGACTAAATACTAGATTCAAGGAATATTTTTCAAACTAGAGTTCTGCACCGATATAAAGAGTGAGGAGTGAGTGTCAGGAGGGCTAGGGGTGGAGGAGACTGCAATAAGAGCGTTTAAATAATCAAGTGTTTTAGCAGCACGGATGGAGAGAGACAGCTAGATCTTTTATGGCATTGTGGAGATGAAAGTGGCATGTTTTATTGGTAGAACATCTGTGAAAAGAAAGAAAATCTCAAGATGATAAATATGTGAGCTTCTGCAGCAGGAAAGGTGACTACTAATTCTTGGTAGCTTAAGAGAAAAAAGTATTGAGAAAGAGAGACAAGCTCAGTTTTTGACATGCTGAGTTTAAATCAGAAGGGGAACCTGCCATAGAAGGCATTAGAAATGTAAACACCATAAGGAAACAGAATGCTGGATGGAGAAAGAAATCTGTAGTGTGCGTTTAGTAGATATGGTGGTAGTTGTACTGTGATCTCCCATGTGGGAGACCACCACAATGAGAAACAAGGAACAGAGCCCCTGCTAGACTGACAGGAGAGACAGACACAAGAGAAAAGAAGTTTAAAAAGCAACTGGCAGGAGTGGGAAGAGGATATATCTGCCCAGGACTGGGCGATGCCGTGATTTTTTTTAACTAGTCCAGTGACTGCAACCATGTACCTAATTGATCCTACCAAGAGCTGGAACCTATATTAATGTTGTTTGCAATGTGTGGGTGACTTTGTTCAGAAGTAAATCAGCTATGTCTGCATAGTTCTGCTGTGCTGCATAGATGCATCCAAACAGGAAAAATACTTGCTGTACTCTTGTCAAAATTGGGTTAAGATACATAGGAAATGATCATCTGTGGTGAAAGCTCCAGGACCAGAAGGACAATGGAAGTATTTCTGAGCTCTTGCAAGAAAGCTCTGTGCTGATGAAGACACATGCACTTTCTGGTGAATGACTAGGGGTCAGGTGTAAAGAACAAAGGAAAGTAGAATTTGAGGCGAAAGCAGCTGCTGGAAGTGTCACACTTGTCTACCGTGGGGTTTTTGTGCTATGCTTTCTGGGTCATATGTACAGCTATAACAAGTTTTATCTTAGTAGTATGTCCATGTGAATTGGTTTGTTTCTGCCTTAGAATCAATAACAAAGCATTTCAAGGTATTAAAATCAAACCCAAGTATTTATCCGTAGCAGGAGAAGTGTTGAGCTTTAGTCTTTTGCATCTGAGATTTTTGAACATATTGGAATTGCTACTGCATTGGGTTTTTTACTTCTTTTTTTTTAATTTAACAACAGAAAATAGCAAAGCTGTTAGCAGTTGCTAACAGATTTCACTTAGTGCCTCATCTGTTGCTCAGCTGCTATTTACTTGTAGTTCCTGGTCTTTTTTTACACATACAAAAAAAAAGAATGATTGCTTTCCTGCTAAGCTTTTCCTGGATTGAAGCTTTATTTAGGTGACTGTGATTCAGGGAGACCATCAAGAAATCATGCTTTTAGTTTTGTAATCATTGTCCTGTTGTTTTACCCAGTATTATCTGGAACGCTTGGCTGTAGCTTTTTAATGGCTGTGGCACTTGGAGCAAAGTAGGTTAATATACTGGAGATTTGAAATGCAGATGACACTGGTTATTACTGATTACCCAAGTCTCAGTAATCCAAAGTACCGATTTACTGTGGTGCAGACTGCACAGTATTGGTTTTCTTGTTTAGTTGGTTCTGATGCATATATTGCCTGCCTTAGTACTGGATGTGTATAAGTTGACTCTGCTAACTGTATGTAACATCAACTAAGGAGCATTATATTTTACTTTTTGGTGCCTTCTGGCACATTACACCGTCGTAGCTCACTAAACAACCCACTGCTAGACAAAAGACAGCCAAGTAAATGGATATTGTAGATCAGAAAAACAACTACATTAAATACTTTCATTATTGGAGCTGTGACTAACTGTATACTGCAGCCTCAGGAAAACACCAGTGTCCAGTATCTATGCTGAAACTCTTTTGGAACAGAAATAATGCTCAGATCTGTGCAGATAAATAACAGCACTGAGATTACACAATTCTACATTCTATGCTTGGTTCATCCTGTTTCTTGCATTTTTTTGACTGATTCTTTGAGGGCACTGTGAGTCTTGAGGAGACTGCTGGACCTCAAATGAGCTTTCCTGTACCTCTTTTTAAAGGTGTTTTGTATTTTCATGAGAAGCACTAGTGAAACAGCATGGGTTTTGTGCCTTTGAATAAAGGTAGTGTTCAGTGTCCGTTGGTTTAGAAGCCTTGTGAGGTGGCTCTGTAGACTGTTATTAAGAGTTCATTAACTCCTCAGTGGAGGGTGTTAGAAATCCACAATGCTGAGCACTAATGCAAAAAGCATTATCACTTAGCACTGGCAATGTAAAGCTGATCTAACAAAGAGATTAAAAAAAACAACAAAAAACAACCTCAACAATAATTATTCCTCAGTTTGCTAGGTGATGAACTCTACATTTTAAGTTTGTGATCTATAGTTACTTAATTGCCATATTGCTTTGAAATATTATAAAAATACTATTTTCTAACAAACGTAGCCTTTATGTTGGTTTCTGAATTAAGTTGGAGAAAGACTGAACCTTTAAATCACCAGGGAAATGTGACCTCTGCCATGCAGTGCTGCTCTGTATCCTAATCCCATAGCAGTTGTTACAGTCCTGACGTATAATAAATATATATCTACGGCACTCTCACGACTTTTTCCAGATAGTGATTGTAAAAATTCTGGGCAGCCTTTTCAGCTTTATGGATATGAAGGTAAGTTAGCTAATGAACTGCAGCCACACCAGTGGCATTCTAATACGTAGCTCCCCGACGCAGAGAAGTCATGGCTGAAGTCATAATTTTTCTGTGGTATAAAAATCTAAGAGCAAGTATGTAATTGGTAACTCATAGTTTTGCTGAACTGGAGTGCAATGGGAGGACACCCTCTCATTCAGTTTTTTTTCTAGGCTGGATTCAGGAAAAGAAAAAACAACCAACCTGCTTCATATAAGGCAGCTTTTGCCAACTTGACTTCACTAGCTCACTAGCAAATATCTTCTAAATTAGTACAGGTGAGAAAATGTCTATACCTCCAATGTTGGACACCAATCGTGACTTGCATATTTGTTCATGTATGCGTGTAACTGCAAGCCTGGAAAGCAGGAATTTATATATATATATCTGTGTTAGTTACATTTGCTTTTTCCTCTTCAGAAAGTGCACTTTTCCACATAATAGTTCATCTTAAATTATTTACCTTCCATTTCACAATATGAGCCATGAATATTTTATTTTTTGTCCCCTTAATTTGCCAATTTTCCTTTGAGCTAAGTGCCTCAGCGATTTTAATTTTTCATTCTAGTTGCAAGACAGAAATGACCCTTTTTTCATTATTACTATTACAGGCCTTGTGCTCCGAGTGATACTTTTTATAACCAGCACTGTTGAGCCTGTAATGGTATTGCACGGTAGATAGCATAAAATACAGATACTGACTTCCATTAAGTATAGCACTATGATGGCTTATGGAGAGATTTTTTTTTCTGCTCTGTGTTGCCCTGAGAAGTTGAGTGTTGTAGAAGAAAAGTTAGCAATATTATAACAGAGAAGGAGAAAATAATAAGTACATGATTTTCTGGAGAAAGGCAGTGTATATATGTTTTTCATGTATTAATATATATTTTGTACATATGATACTGTAAATCAGTATGGCTGTGGATAGGTTAAAAAAATATTAGATTGAATAATAATTTAATTAGGCTAAAGTTATTTCATAAATTTTTATCCTCAGTAGCAAAATGATCTGAGTTGAATCATGCCTGTGTATTTGATAGACAGCATCAGTTAATGAGGCAGATGAGTTATTTAGAGGCCTTGATTTCCTTTTGCCTAATAAAATTCCCACTCTTCAAATAGGTAAAGTAGTAAATAAAACTCCTGTTTCCTTTAAAGTGTGCAAGAGCATGAGGGAGAAAAGATAGCTAATCAGTTTAATGCTTCTTGAGCTTGTGAAGTATTTTAAGCTAAAAAGAGATGGACACTTCAATTTACATGTATCACTTTTTCTTTTCCTCTGCCGTATTGATTCATCCTTGGCTGTATTCATAGTCAGACTTAAACAGAGAAAATAAGGGGGTTTTGTACTAAAAATGGTCATGTGGACTGCCTACTAAAGGCTTATTTGTTTAATTAAGCATCTGTTCTCCTCTTAATATGCATGCATAAATCTCATTAACGTTAGATGTATGCAAGTGCAGTGAAGAAGAATAGACCCCTCACTCTCATTACTGAACTTGGATAACAAGATTTATATTTACTTAACAGATCAGAGCAGAAAGTTCCCTCTGATTATTTAAAAGGACTGGAAATTACAAACTGTTTGCAAGGAGCATGCTTTTTGTGAAATAGTTGCATGTTCACTTCAAGGCGAAATATCATTATTCAAGCCATTACTAAGCTAAATAAATAAATAAATAAATAAAAAGCAGTGTGTGCTTTGTCTGTAGGGATTAACTTTCTGCACTAAATTGTGACCCGTCTGCTTAAAAGTATAATTGCCTGATACTGAGCTCTTTGCATGCCATACCTGCTAAAATAAAAGTAAACTCCAGGTCTTTTCTGGAGGTGACATTTCTTGTAAGTGTCTGTCTCCACTCTTCCAAGAAATTCCTTCTGCAAAATAGTCCTAGAAAGCAAAATGTGTTCTTGATGAATACTGAACACTCTGGCAGTGTATTTTCTTTGATTCACTTTAATTGGCTGTTGCTTGTTCTAAAATCCATCTCTTATCTGAGGATAAATCTTGAATTTTCAATTTTCCGTATAAGTTACAGTACAATGAATAATTCTTTATGGAGTATAGATGCATTATGGTCAAAGATCCTTGAAGGTTTAAAGTCATGCCCACAAGAATTTGAATTAAGGCGCTTCCTGAGCTGCATTTTAAACAATAAATACGTATTTTGCTCAGGAATACAATGAGTACGAGTTCTGCCTTGAGACAAAAACCCCAGCAGTTTTGCTGACATTCTCTTTCAGTAGTTCTTGTAACACGAGCTTGTTAAGTGGAGGGTCTGGGGGCGAGACAACAATTAGTGAGATATTATACAGAAGGGGGTTCCTGACAGATTCCTTAACTACGAAGTACTGGCAGGTGCCAGTTTAATAGGTATTGCCATTAACAGCCATCTGTAGACAAAATGAAATGTACTCATCTCACTGAATTATGATTTATGCCAGACAAAGCAGTCAAACCAAAGTAATATTTATATTGTAATGCAGTCATTGATTAAATGCACATGGCATCTCAAATCCAGTTGACATTTTAAGTTGAAATGATTGCAGACATGTAGCCATTTATTTAACTATTACTTTAAAAAATGTGTCTCTATTTGTTATTAATAGAAGAAAGTCAGACCTGACCAATATTTCAATGGGCTGACCTTTTGTTTTGCTGACATATAAAAGGAACAAAGCTCCTTTTGGGGTAGTCGCAATTTTAGCGCGTATGAAGCTTCAGAAAAACTGACCCCTTTAAAAACTCTTTCTTCCCTCTTCTTTTCCACACAGGATTTTTGAAAGAAAATGGGCAAGAAATGGTTTAGGAGATAGGAAAATAGTCTGAGAGAGGTTTTGTTTCAAGTGCCTGCTCTGCTACTGATTCCTTGGGTGGCACTGGTTAACTCAATTTAGCTGCTCAGAGCCACAGTTGTCCTTATACAAAAGTTAGCCTCTGCTTACAAAAGTGAGAGCATTTCTCTGCTTCATATGCTCATTGTTCAGATAAATCCAAATAAATAAATACATTAAAAACTAGTCTGGCTACTCCTGTAAATATATAGCGGCCAAATAGTTTTATGTTTAAGAAAATGAAAATATAGTAAGCTTTTCTATGATTTTTCTCTAACTGATTTTCGTCTAATCTTTAGGATTCTTTATTCACTCCTCGAAGACTTCTTCCTGTCTTGCTTTTTTCCAGTGATTCCAGTTTTTCTCATTTGTTGATTTCCTGTTGACCAGCCCCTTATTTCCACAGAGCATTTCTCTGTTCTCTTTGTAACCTTGTCTTGTTATTGCTTGCCTTCCCATCCATTATTAGCAAATGCTGATTTGTTCTTTGTTTGGAAAAAAAAAAACAAGCAAGCCCAACCTGGTCTGCAAGCTCAACCTGCTGTTGCACTGGTGTTGAGAATTGTTTGAGAGAATACTGGGTTCCTCTTACTCCTTCTTGCAGCTACTAGCTCGTGAGGTGCCGAGCTGGGGTTTCCTCCTCAGCACTACCTCCTAGCTACAGATTCTCTTGCCTTCAGAAATGTGGTTTGGAATATAATGCCTCAGAATTATAGTTGACCTTCTGTCTTTTACCCTGATTTTATGCCTTCTTACTAGAAAAACCTGATTTGTCATTTCTGGTTTAACGTGGGCAAACTCATTTTTCTCTGCAGTTTGTTGTTCTTTATGTCCTTATCCTGTCATCATGGGAACTAGTAGCATCTTCCTCCTTTCACAAAAGCCCCTACAAGAGATGTCAACTTCCAGTGAACCTTAAACCCACTCAGTGGGGCAGCATCTAATGTTCTTGCACAAGGTACTTGACACATCTGGCTGTGTTCTCTTCACCTCCACCTCTCCTCTCTTGGTTGGAATCTGTTAGGCTGTGAACACAAAGATGCAGGATTGCTCCTTACCCAGCAGTTCTTGCTCATTCAGCTGTTAACTTCAGAAGTTAACTGGAGTTAACTCCATCTTCTTATCACCTCCAGCCCTCTATCCACTGACAAGGCTTGTTTCTTGCCAGGTTTCTGCACTTGTTGCTTTCTTCTCCTCTCTACCCTACCCTGCACCCTGGGCTCTGTTGTCATAGCTGCTGCCCAGCTCACGCAGAGCCTCGACTAATGAACCCAGCAGAGTTTGTTGTCTCTCTGTGTTGCTTCTATTCTGCACCTTGTCATAAGGAGCAACTACTCCGATTTCTGAGTGGTCATGACGCTGTGTGGTGTTTGCCACAGAAGTTAATTATGCTACTGAGTGCTCCCCTCACAGAAATATTTACATTCAAAGAACCTTCCTCTGCTTGCTTCCTTCATTTAGTGGAAATGATGTCTCTAGGGTCTTGGCTTGGACCTGGAGCATTTGAGAGAATTTGATCTTACTCTTTAGAAGTCTTTGAATAATTCTTAGCGGTGAAAATGAAGATGTCTTCTCCCTTTTCCCTTTTTTGCAACTTTCAACTTCTGTCCTGTTTCTTTTTTTTTTAATTGTTGAAAATCAAAAGTAAAGAATGAATAAAAAAGAACCTGGGCAAATATGAAATGTTTGCCAAATACATGAAAAAACCTATCACCCTCTGTGTGTGCATTTATATACTCTATAAACTCTGAGATCTGTGTCACCACAGGTTTAGGAATTAAAAAAAAATATTTCAGGTCTTACAGGTTGACTCGCAAGGCAGAAGATTGTCTGTATGTATATGTAGTACAAGGTACACAGGCCACCAAGTATCTGCTGTAGTGCTTTACCATTTAACTTCAGTATTAGGTTTAAAATAATGAACTGTATGCCCGTGCCATCCATTGTCCCTTACTTGAAAGTAGTGAATAGCTGGCCTTACTCTAACCCCAGATTATCAGGTTGGTTTGTAATAATGTGTAAATAGAATTGTAAAGCTCTTTGCTGGTGATAGAAGGCCACCACTGGTGTCTGCTATTTTCTTTCTAGCCAAAGAACCTCAGTGAGCAATGAGTCAGGCACTGTTCATTCTACCTCCTTCGTCCTTTTTGTTTAGCGTTTTACCCTCTAATGTGAAAATCTGTATTACAGTAGCCTAGTATAACAGACATCTTGATGTTCTGGTTTTAATTAAAATTAAATTGAGGAAATAAACAATTCAAAGAAGTTAGCTTTCCTCTTTTTTCTCCTTTTTTTTTTTTTCTTCCCCAAATATGTTTTTCATATCCTCTTCTGCATTTGGAAGTGCTTATTTCCATTTCCATGCTCATGAATTGTTCAGCCATAGTGAGGAAGGACTGTCAAGGAAGCTTTCATGCACCTAGCCTTTTTAGCAATACATATTTTTAAATTATTGATTTTCATCTGTTTGTTTTGATGCAGTCTGCACTGTAAAATACAATTCTTCATATAAAATCTTTGTCAGAATGTGAAGATTTGACAAAACCAAACTACACTACACCTGAGAAGAAAATTCCACAATACAGCTGCAGATCATTTTTACTATAATTAGACTATATGCATACACACATATTGGGGAGTGGGTGACTTGATTTCAATTATTCAAAAAGAAATTAGCAAATATTTCTTTCCTTTAAGAAAGCAGATTATTATGGGTGTAAGTGCTGTAGTAGGTTAATTTACCTCTTCATCTCTGAAGACCTCCGCCCCATCTTTTTCTTAATGAATTCCTACTTAGGCTATTTTCGCTTGGTTGTCGTGTGTTGCTTCCCAAACCATCAGTCATCTGCAGCAGTGGAGGGTGCTGTAGGCAGGCTCAGGCAGCCCTCCAGGAGCTCTGGGCTGAAATGGTTTGGGAAGACATGTAAGGAAATGTTGAGGTGTAGATAGATCTGCTTTGAATTCTCTCTGCCTGTGGCAGTAGTGTTAGCTGCTTTGTTCCTACATGTGACATGTTTGCTAACGTCGGTAATTACAAAGTGGAAGTCGTATTTATGTGTCTGAAGAATGAATGCTGATGACGTTCTGTAAGGCCACAATGAGACCTGTAAATCCTATGGTGCTGGTTCTCTGTAAACTGTGTAATTTGTTTATTTGCTTGTGGACTATGTTGCAACCAGTGAGCGAGTGGTGAAAACTGATTTGGCATGCAAGTTTGCTAATTCTGAATGGGTAACTGGCTTTAGCCCCCAGTGCTATAATAAAGCAAATTTGGTTTTATTGCGTCTCCTGCATGGAAATTACTATCGAAAATCTGTGTTGTGGAGATATTTCAGAGTTTTACAAAGACTTACATGTTTCTGTGTGCTTGGAGGGGAGGAAGAAAGCCACACTCACACAGAATGTATGCTCTAGCGATCTAACTAGAAGCACACCAAGTTTTAGGCAGTCTAAAAGTATGCTAACAAAAATACTCCGATACCAGTATATTTATTTAGTTCATCCTTAACATTTATTCTGGCTTGTGGAGGTATTCAGATTGGAGAGAATGAGTTTCATCTTTTTTATTTTAGGCTAGAGTTTAAAAAAATTGAAAGATGATGTTCCTGTCACAGTAAGAAGAAAGGTCATTACTGGCCTCACACCTGCTGCAGAAAACTTGCATTATATTATACCGTAAAGAGCTGCTCCATGCAGTTGTGTGCAACTGAAAGTGGAGCCCAGACAAGAGAATCTTTCACTGTGGAAGATTATTTAAAAACAAAAAAAAAGAGAGAAGTAGCCAGCAATCCTAGAGTAGGGAGAAAAAAAAGTGAGAATCAAGGTTCAGAATAACTAAATAGTTAAGATTTACCTCAGCAGTTTAATAACTTCTTGAGGTCTCAATCCAGCAGAGTGAAGCAATAAACTACAGCTGTGTTATGTACACCTCTGTCTTCTTTGCTCTAGATCTTTATTAAAACAATGCATTCATGCCATAGTAAAAGGCTACAGTGGAGCTAAAATTAAAATACATACGTAAGTCTTTTGAGAAGTGTATTGATTATGTATATATAGATTGTGTATGTGTGTCATTCGTGAATCACACATGGAAGCTCAAAATTTTCAGCCTTTGCTATTTTAAGCTGTTACCTGTATCCTTGTATTTTTATGGAGCCGGTGGCTTAGCACGTAAATCTTTTAAAGTATTGTATAATTAATTTCCAGAATATCAAGTAAAGGCCAGGTCTCTTTCTTTGACAGGCTATTTCTGTCTCCATAATGAGAACAGCAAAAGGTTAGGAGAGGAGGTGGTGGATTTACGTGTTTGAGAGCTATAAATACTCTAGGGGAGGGAAACGAAGAGGTGCTTAAGGGCTACATAAGCTAAAAGGAGCTGCTTTACAGTAGAATAGACTCATCACATCACTGTATATCTCACTCATCTTCCCAAGGACACAGAGGCACTCAAACGTGTTGAAATGGCCCACGTCTGGAGAAAGGCATGTTTAACAGTGTTGTATTATTGGCTTCATGGGATACCAAGACCGTTTGTTGATCTTGACTGTCAGTTTATTGTTTTTCTCAGTCTTTGTTTATTTTGTGTACATCAGCTGTTCACTGAGTACCTTGGGACACAAATTGCCCATAATAGATGAAATTTACTGGTCAAAGGTTAAGTCACTCTCATAAGGCTGCTTGTCTGCAATAGCATTAGTTTCTGTTGACTTTGATACCAAATTTTTATGGTAATATTGTAATGTCTTCACACAATCATTAAAGCTCGAGAGCAAGTTCTAGTGTATCTGTTCCAGGTACCTGACAGCCTGGTGAATTTGGGCTGTCATTTACTCAAGCAGATTTCTTTGTGAGGAATCTAATGTGTTGTATTTAGAAAATGCCAATCAGATTGAAAGTGGGACTGCTCCCTTCATAGAGGGAAATCCTAGGCTAGGGTGGCTAGCATTTTCTGTTGTCCAGCAGTAGTTAGATTGGCTCCATCCTTAAGTTTTCACAAAGCTAAACAGAAAATTGTATTGAACATCTAGGCTTTCGTTTAATAACCATCATGCAGGGCAGGTACAGACCTAAAATAAGCCTACAGATACAGAGGTCGATATAGAAATCTGTAATATAAATCAGCAGAAATTTCATATACAGCAGTGAGCACAGGAGGAGGAAAAATACAAAATTAAATTAGGTGCATAAAATGTCATGCTAATTTATAAGCTAAAAGGAGAAGATTGTAAATGAAGCACTGAAGTATGAGGTTTTCACTCTGTTTGTAAATATTGACTTAAAATGAGATTTAAAAAGCAAATAGAAAAAGAAAAAAAACAGTAACAAAACACCCAAGTTCTGATCAGTAGCCTTCTCAGGGACCTGCTTTCAAAGGCTGCCAAAACAGAAGGGAGGGAGACCAAAAAAAAACCTAGAAAGCAACGTAAATTGATACAGTGTCAGCGAACCGATAATTAAAGCCATGAGATTTTATTAAAATTACCAAGTGGATGTTGCTATCAAGAATGAGACACTGAGGCTTAAACAGAATTGCTCTGAATATGAACAGGGAGTTTCAGGAGCAAGATATGAAAAAGAACATTTTTGTTATCAGCTATAGAGAAAAGTATTCACTGAAGAACAGCTCAAGCTGTGGGCATTTTTAGTGACCCATGGGTACCAAATTCAAGGATAACCAAATGTTTTATAAAAGCGTCTTGTAGTCAGTTGTATTGAGTGGCACAGACAAGTTGCATTGAATCAACACAAATGACAATCCGTTTGGCTGAGCAGAGGAGGATCAGTTCTCTTTGTATGGCAGTTTTGGCTCAGTATCTTCCCATTTGGGGACTTGGACTCGCAATAATTGTATTGGTCTCTTGAAAAAACAAAACTTTACTAAAGTCGATATACTGTAGGAGTTTTGGAACACAAAACAAAGAAGGAGTACTGTAACAAGCAGGTTTTATAACCTGTTTCTTTTGAAGCACAGCTAACATTTGTGCATTTAAATGGCAACAGAAAAGTTCCAGAGGCTCAAACTAAATTTGCATGACCTGTGATAAGATGGAGGGTAAAAATATTTGTTGTTTCAAGGTAACAGTGGAAGGAATAGGGATCAGCTGCACAACCGATCAGACCTGATTGCAGAAAATAAGGTAGACATACCAACTGAGGCAGAGTAGAGTGATCAGGAGGAAGTGTTTGGGGAACCAAAATAACCGACAGTTGCTTCAAAATGAAGGAGACCATCCTTGTCAGTCTTCCTGAACTGAAAATTACCAGGTGTTTCGAAGAGATGTGGATTGGACTTAAACTGCTGAAACACAAATGCGTATTGCTTTGTGGCAAAATTTTCCAGGCCTGAGTCAGAGCTTGGTAAACTTTGTGGAAGTCTTGTACTGGATAAGAGCCACAGAACATTCCTGGGTATGTAGAGCTGTGAGATTGAAGTGAGTCAGTATAAAATTGTGACTAATGCTTTTTTTTCCTTTGAGTTCTAAGGCTATAGGAAAATTAACTCTAGTCTCCGTTCTGTGTGGACTTCAGAGTGATGAATGTTTTTTCAGACTTACTAGGGAGATCCTAGCTTGAAACTGAGAGTTTGTAAGGTCCACTTCTTCCCTGAAGAGCGAACCTGAAAATGACGTAACTTTTGGTAACTGAGTATCAGATTTATTTATTTTTTCTCTTCAGTGAATGAATAATAATGCCTTTTAGCAGATACAATCCTGAAAACTGCAGCCTAAACTTAAAGGTATTTCTGCTACTCATTTATTCTCCCTGGTATACAAAGATTTCTGAGACCAAGTTCTTCCTTTAGCTGCATCTTTACAATAATATTCTTATGACTTCTTTCTCACAGGAATAATTCCAGGTGGAATTTAGCCTTGCAATTTGTGAAAAAGAATAAAATTCAGGGTTTTGTCTATTAGCTTTACTGTTTGTTCAGGGCTAAAAGGAGTAAAAAGTGGGGGAAACTAATTTTATTTCCTTAATAGTATATGGCTGAATTGCCAGAGGAAGCAGATTGGTGAAGTACTATTTATGCCATGTGGCACTCAGCGATGGGTAGGGAAGGAAACAGGCCTTTTGTCCCTGAGAATTTTTAGATTTTCATACAGTATCTTGCTTGCGTTAAGAAAACAGTTCCCAAATCCATGTGTTCCTTGTGGGATAATTCTGAAAAAGAAGGTTGGGTCAATTAAAAATACTTAATTTTTAATTCTCAATTTTCATTTTTAGAGCTTTTTTATAAGGACTAAAATGCATGTTAATCTGAAGAGTCTCTTTGTTTAAAATCCCTAGCAGCTTATTGTGAAAATACAAAAAAAACTGACAATTTTAAAAAATCAGTTTGTGACATTAGTGAAAAACAGAAAATTTGCTTACCAAACAAAAAACTGATAAACTCTGCAGTCTGCTTACTTGGTAAAATCTACTATCCTAGAAAAGAGAAACGTTTTTTTATAGTACTTCAGGAAAAGGACCATAATGATTACTGAACTTGAGTTTTAACATCACCAAAAAAGGTGCATGATGCGACTGAAAAATGTAACCTCTTTTGTGTAGTCACTGGTGCTATTAATTCTAAAAATCTGGCCTGTGACCTTACTAGGACATGAAGCACAGATGAAAAGAGCTTTTAAGTGAAATCAACTCATAATCCAAAAATGCATATCGTAGTAGTAATAATAAACTTGTGATAACGCACTGGCTCGTGGCTGTGAGGAACAGATGGTGATGTCCAGTCCCTGCTGCAGCCCGCAAGGATCTGGCAGGATTTAGCGTGGCACCGAAGTGTTCTGAGGAAAGTAAGAAGCCTGCTCAAAGTAAAACCAGCTATCATGGGCTAATAGGCAAACTCATAAGAAAGCCGCTCGGCATATTCAGCTGAGAGGTTACAGGGTGAAAATGAGCAATAAAGTAAAATGACAGCTCTCCCGGTGTGGAGAGGGAATACTAAACATGAAAATCAAGGCCTAACTATTGCCCTCCTTGGCGCGTCATTGTGTTGAAAGTGGAACACTGTACTGTGTGTTGTCTGCCTTTAAAAGAGAGGAATGCTAACTTCAGAGGCTCCACAGTAGTGCTCTCCCCTCTGGATCCTGCTTGCCCCCGTCCTGCGCTCAGAGTGGTGACCGTGCCCTGTCTTCTTGGGTGAGGCACAGCGAGAGAAGTGCAGCCACCCTCCAGTAGGCCTTCATAGTCACCACAAAGATGTCTACCATGTAATGTGAATGAATTAACAAAAGAAGTGCAGTTAGAAGTAAAATAATCACTTTTCATTCCCCTCTTTTGAGGCCTGTAGCAGTAGCTTTCTAGATTTCCCACAGGCTTTCTCCACAGTCTGCCCAGTAGAAGTCCTGATGCAGGACTTCCCTTTGTCTTAATCACTTACAATTTGTGTCCACGTACAGATGCCCTTTGCAACTTGCTTCCAAAATGAAAGCTGGCATTATGCTTGTTATTGTTCAGCTGTACATAAAGTGAAACAGACTTTCAAAAATCATTTACAGAAGATTTGCTGTGGCTATTGACGTTTTCTGACAACCTAATTTTTCTTGCAGACCTTCCCCTCTCCTCCCACCTCTCCTCACCTCCCAATTCCTACCCTGCAAACAGCAGAAAAGTATTTGGGAGAGTGAAAAGGTTATGAATCAAACTTTTGAGGTATTTTTTAATTGACCCCAGGTAGACATTTAGATGGAGCTGATAGAAAGGTTGCAGATGTTCTATATTAAAAAGTCTCTTTATATTAGATGATGCTATGTCCTGCATCTAAAGATTGAGTAGTCTCCTGTGGAAACATGCATTTACCCATAGTACCTGTGGAGCAGTTTCAGTTATGTACATATTTCATCTTTTGCTGAATTAACCTGAAAAGTCCATGGGTAACCACATCCCTTGGATGGAAGAGCTGGTGTGATGCTTCTTTAAAAAAGAACTTTGCTCTTAGTGCTAAAACTTAACAGGTTTGTTCTGAAATGGAGCCACTAGTACTTCACATGGAAACATAGGCTGCACAAACTTAAAACTCCAGTGTGTAATGTGGAGACTTTGTTCCAGTTACATTTTTCATAGTTTGCTCCATGCAATGTATACTGGTTTGGGGCAGGGGTGTTCCTGGTGTTTGTTTGGTTGGTTTTTGTTTAAATCCTGACCAAGAATGATATTAAGCAAAATTGGCCATGAACATTTATGCTTTCGTTAAAGACAGGTAATGCTGCTGGAGAAGAATAGCAAGAAATTCTAGAGACTTCTGTTAAAAATAGTGATATTTTCAACATTTGGAGTAAACCAGTATGAACTGAGATTGAGCTTCAGGCTAAAGAAGTGCAAACTTGAAATCTAATTCAACTTGAGGGCTTCATTACGAGCTGACCCTTACAATATAGCTGGGAATCAATAATAGTGTATACCGTTTTATTCACATTATACGAAAGCATGATCATTTGCCTTTAAAAAAAAAACACACCAAAAAAAAAAACCCAAACCCCTTCATTTTTAACGTTGTAATCTTTTAATAATGAGTGGCTGAATTATCTCTGTAATTCATTACCCTCTCAGCTGTTAGATGAATGGGATATGTTATGGTTTGTCATTATTCTCCATGGTGGCAAGGAGAACAGACTGGGGATTTAAATCGCTTTCCACCGCATGGGCTATAGACATGCTGATGACTTGCTGTGAGATTGCATTTAGGTCCGGCATCTCTGGTGCTTCTCAGCGTAATGCATTCGGTTGCAATGATGAACAAAAGCTTCTGATGGTTTATGTAGGTATACTAGAAGTAAAATGAAAGAGAAAGAGCAAAGAATGAAAATAGAATGTTGCTGTCTTTTACAAATGACTGAGTACTGAGGAAAAGGTAATAAATTTATGTCAAGAGGGAAAGAAATACAATCGTTGAAATATTGTAGGGACGTCTCTACATGCATGTGTAGATATATAATGTGAAATACAGTATGATCTTAACGTTGTTATGTACATACTTATGACTGCACTGGCTCATTACCCATTGCATCAAGGATGCTCAAGTGTTTATTATGCTATTTACCAAATTATAGCTATTTCCTGAACAGCCGGCCTCTGCTGAATATACTTGTATTCTGTCCATCTTTAATAATGAAGCCTGCACTTTGGGGCAGAAACATAGTCTGGCAATGATCAGCAGGAAATAGGAGAGAAATTGGAAATCTCTTTAGCTTTACTGTTTTATGTTGTTTATTTGCCTCTCCCAAGTATTCGCTTAGGGAACGTGGGCAGCATAGGTCAGGCAGATGAATTTCTTAGTGGGTATTAGGAAGTGGGCTGAAGAGCAAACAAATCTCCAGTAAGTTTTATATAGTGTTTTGGTTTTCAGCCACGTGTAAGATTTAGCTAATCTGTCTTGAGGGGAGTGCTGTAATAATTTTCATAAAAAATATCAGTGCACCATTTTGTAAACACCAGTTATTTATTGCAACATCTGAGTAAGTGCATAAGATGGATTGTGTATGAATAAAACAGTGCTAGGAGGTAGAGGGATTCAAAGGAGGTTATCTGAGCCTTGTTATCTGAGCAAGGAAATCCACCCCCAAGGACAGGGACGTTACCTTTTGAGGACAGCCTCTGCCATTGCCACCTTGTCGACCTTGCGGGTAGCTTGGATGATAGCGTGTGTCCAGGCTCTCTTCTGGGACAAGCGTCTTCCCCACGGAGGTGCTGGGGTGGGTGAGGCTGCCCATCTCCTGTCCAGGTGAGAGGCAAACCTACCCCAGGGGAGCACAGGAGATGTAGCTGTGCAGTTCAGAAGAGGTCAGGAAGGATTTCTGTTGCTAATCACTGATTGAGTCTAGCTGCTGCTCAGTGTTGTGAAGTTTGGCTTCTGGGTTGTTTCTTTGTGGTGTCACGGTTTGCAGTTTTTTGGTTTGATTTTTTGTTAATTTTCTGCACACCTTTATTAAATGGCAGGGGAAGAAGAGCCTGTCATGGTGTTTACCTCTGCAGCTGCTTTACAAAAGCAGCCTCATACAGACATGAACCTCATCTTAGCGAGAGGAATTTATTGGTCAACAGATGAGGACACCTTGAGTTGTGGGAGGAGAGAGGCCTGTGACAAAGTTAAAACACATAGGTTCCTGGTTGTATGTTAAGTCACAGGTAATTTTAGACAGAAAAGATTCATGGTCCTCTTTTAAAGTCAATAGGGCTTAAGTTGTTTTGGAGATTTTAGAGTTAGTGGAGAAAATCATTGTGATTATTGCATCTCTCTGTCAGTAATGTTTTAAAAATAATAAGAATCATCTATGTTGCTAACAATATCCTAGAATAATACTCAAAACCTAATAGTATTTTTAAAAATTCATCTAATTTCACCATTTATGGTGGTGTAATTTTTACTTTTTTCCAAATACACAAGTCAGTTGCACATACTGTTCCTCTTGTTTTGTAGCGTTGCCCCAAAGTTTAACTTGCTCAGTAAAGCAGTGCTTAATCATTAATCTGATTTTATTCCATTTTAACAATCAGAAAAATATCCTCAATAAGGTTTAAGAAAACTGTTTGGAATATAAATGTTGGCATATAATCCCCTCAATTATTGAAAAAATAGTCCAATCAATCTCTGTGTTGGCTTTATAGCTCAAACTGCCTTAATGTGACAGGAATGCACTATAATCTATGAAAGGAATGTCTTAATTTATCACAGAGCCCATTACTTTTGAGTTATATTTTGTGCTCTGGGTAGCCATGCTTAATTCGTCACAGACAACATAGAAAGAAGTCTTGTCCATGATGTGTTTTAGAAAATGGGGTTTATTGTTTTCTTTTCCAAAGAAAAAAGTGGTTTTCCTTAGTATGAAGGTTAAAGGCAGTGCCTCTTAAGTTTTTTGAACATGCATATAATTCTACAAAACTAATGTTTTCAAGATCCTAACGGTCAGCTATGGGAGCTGGGTGTTCCTTTGCGGGTAAAATGCAGCTGGATCCTCATGAATTTTTGCAGTTTGCCCTCTACCACTAGGTTCAGTGCTTCACACTCATGTCTCGTGTATTGGAGAGTACTAGTCTGGATTAGTTTATAATCTTGAGTTTGACTGAAGACAGACATGTTCGGCATTATTCTTTGTGTTTGGACTTTGAAGAACTTTGAAGAATTTAGGATTTTGTATGGTGAAGAGTTGAATTCTGTTTTGAGGTACTTGAGTCTGCCTAAGGCTCACTGCTAATTTTTGTTGTTAACCGAGATGCTCTCCAACCCCTAACTTTGTGCATCTGTATTTGATAAGGCTGGCAAATGTCTTTTGATTAGGGTGGTTTTTGGAATGGCCATTCAGAGGCAGCTTTCTTCTGTACTCTGCTGTGTCTCATAAAGAAAGGGTTTTCACATTGACGAAGCACTTAATTACATTGGAGCAGCGTAGTTGCTTTGGGTTTTAGACTTACTTGGACTGTAAAAGTGAAACGTTACAAATGTTACCATCTGATGTTCTTATCCCCCCCTCCGCCCTTTCCCTCTCTGTGCCCCAACAGACTCGCTTCCTCCGTTTCATCCTTATTGTCTGATTCAAAACCTTGTCAGGGTACTTAAGTAGCTTCAAGGCATGAAGCAGGAGATCAGCTTTTCCCAGACAAGATTCCACACTTGTTCTGTGAATTAAGGGTTTCTACAAAGGTTAGCCAGAACTATAACAGCACCTTTTTTTCTCCCTGAGAAGTAAACTTAACACATCTATCATGTCTGAGAACTGGAAATTTCTGGCTTCATAGATGAAAATGTGTCACTGTGTTGTATGTCGTCTGACCTAACTATCCTAGAGATTTTTGTTCCATTTATCTCCTACACTCTTTATATAATGAAGGAAGTCTCCCTAGGCATGATCAACCACAGACAGTGAGTGAAACACAATGGTTTCAATCAAGGTTTCTGCTAACCCAAGTTAGTTGTTACTCTTCAGTCAGAGGTGCTAGCTTTCACCTTGGAAACCAGTAATAATTATTCTGTTCACAGACATTTTGTAGATTTTCGCTAGCCACTGGTCACAACCTTGCGCTTAAACTTGTAAGATGCTTTTTGTATTTTGTATCCTAACATTTTATCCCTTTCAGAGAAATAACCTCCCTGTGACCTGAGTTTCTGGAGTTGTGTGATGATGTCTGACGTTAATATATTGATGGGAAATGCTGCAAATTTTTTTGTATCAGCCAGACTGTATTGCACACGTGCATGTGACACAGTTACAGAAAACTTAGGTTACTGCTTTTCCTGTAGAAATCTGTGCGTGCCATGAAAGAGCTAGCAAAAGAACTGAAGCAGAAAGCCTTAATACTCATGTGTTGCCCCATCTATTATTACTAAATTACGTATGGGAGCCTCTCATTTCATCTCCAGGCAGGATACATAAATTGGAACCCAGCTAAAGATATTTCAGGGACAGATGAGGAAGGCACTGAAAAACATTAGTGATATTTTGAAAACTCAATTTAGTTTCCCTGAGCACCCAACCTTGACGTTGAGATTGTTTGCCAGAGAGCCCGAGTGCTCAAAGTGATCGGCTGTCGCAGAGGCAAGGACCCTGGAAGCCCTGGCTTCTCCCAGTGGGCTGCAGCAGCGCTGCTGGCAGTGGAGCAGAGCAGCAGAGGGCTCTGGGTTTCCTCCTGGCTCCCTGGGGCAGCTCCCCACAGGCTGCTTGGGGCTGCTCTGGATGACTCCTTCCAAGGCTCTGGGAGCCAGGAGAGCAGAAGTGCTGGGCTATCCTGGAGCTACAGGCAGTAAGGTCAGGCTTCTTCATGGGAAGTCACGTGAGTTGCTGAGAGGCATGGTGGAGGTCTGCCTTATTTGATGTTAGATTGATGCCAGACAAGATTTTTCACTACAAGGTATTTAATCTCTTAGAAAACTTTGTCAGAATTTTTCCTTCTAGTTCTATGTGGGGCTGCGTACCGTATCTGCTTCATAAAAGTTGCCAAAGCAAACAGCAAACACGCCCTAAAAACTAATAATTTAAAGCTCTTATATAAAAAGAAAGGTAAGACAAAGCTTTCTTTGGCACTGCATAATGTCGTGGATTGTTTTTGCTGAAGGAGCTGGGTCTCTTTAGCTTGGAGAAGAGGAGACTGAGGAGTGACCTCATGAACGTTTATGAATGTGTAAAGGGTGAGTGTCAGGAGGACAGAGCCAGGCTCTTCTCAGTGATGTCCAATGACAGATCAAGTGGCAACAGATGTAAGCTGGAACATAGGAGGTTCCACAAAAACATTCAGAAAAACTTTTTCACTGTGAGGGTGACAGAGCCCTGGCACAGGCTGCCCAGGGAGGTTGTGGGGTCTCCTTCTCCAGAGACATTTAAAGCTCACCTGGGCAGATGATCCTGCTGTGGCAAGGGGATTGGACTAGATGATCTTTCGAAGTCCCTTCCAACTCCTAGCATTCTATGATTCTGTGGAACATTCATTGCAGGCATTTTTTTTTTTTTTAGTGTCCTGCATGTCTGTGAACGGGTTTCACATGGTCAAGGCATGAGCCACGATTAGCTTTGCAGCTTTAGTCAGTTTGTTACTACTGACAGAATAAAGAAATGCATTGTTTTTTGTCTGAGCAGGTATGGATAGATAGTTCAGAATTTTTTCTTCCTTTGCCAGCTTCTGGTATTAGTACTCTGACAATTATCCGGATGGTCCAGGAGCAAGTAAACAGGAGTGAAGAGAACCTAGTTTTCTCTTGAGACTTCTGTTTTTCACCCTGCATATGCCTTTCTCAGAATGGAATATGTTATAGAAATTTGGTGCATACACATATTTAGCTGCATTTTTAAACTAAGCATAAACTAGAAGACCCATTTTACCCTACCTGTGTGGCGAGAGGGAGTGAGCAGTTTTACTTTATATCCTAGATACTTGTTGCTCTTTGGTAAAGCAGTGATAATAAATGCCGTGCTTGTCAGGAGGATTCATGTTAGTGCAGACCTGCAGCACTGATCTAGTCAAAAGACTCATTACTTTGCAAACAGAACTTGTATATCTGTCATGGCATTATAAGCTGGTTTTGTTTCTGCATGTGGCAATGAAGTTGTAGAAGATCTTTTTTATTTAAATACTCTTTATTTGCTCGACTCCTTCTGTGATGAAGGGGACTTGACATCAAGTAGTGTCACTACTAGGGTTAAATATTTCACTGTGGAAAATTTTACTTAAGAGATAGGAACTACTAGCACAAAAGAGGATAAATAAGCAAAGGTAAAAAAGTGCATTTATAAACTTAGAACAGCAGGACCAAAAAGTAAGAGTTGTGAATATAATTACAAAAATGTCAACAAATACGCTGATGTTTTATAATATGGCTCATACTGGCTGACTCTGTACTCCAGATGACTTTTTAGACATGAACAGTAAATTCTTCCATTCAGGTGTTACAGTATTTCTTTGAAACTAGCTTTAGAGATGACCCTAGTTCATCTCCCTGGGGCTGTATAAAGCCCATATAAACAGAATGAGGATGCATTAGAGGCATTTATAATTGTTCTGTGGGATGCCTGGGACTCAGTCTGGAGATGGAGAATGTGTCTAATGTATGGAAAGCTTAATTGACGGCCTTAAAAAATAAAAAAAAAGCAACAAGTAGCCTGATAAATGGCACAGACTGTTAATTAGATGTCTAAATTTACCAATTGTGTCAGGAAAATTAGGACAGTGGGAACAATATGTCCCTAAGCTGCTCACTAAACAACTGCTGTACTACTTATTTATATTTATCTGATGAAAAAGTACGTGCTGAAAGGAGCACGGGAGGAAATCTCTGCTCTCTCACTAGCTTGAAGCTCCCAGACCTCTCTTCTCACAAGGCCTCTGTGTCCTGATATTCCCTTGTCTGAACTGATCATTGTAATATGTGGCCTTAGGAAATATTAAGCTGTTAGAGAATTTTGATAGTGTATGTACAGGAGTGAGCCAGAGGGACTTGGGAGGCCTAATCTAATGCTTACTGAAGACGATTTACAAATTCCTGTTTGTTTTGTCAGGAATTGGGTTGGGCCCACATTGATTTGATAAGAGAAAGGGAGAAGTTAGTTGCCTACTTTTAGAATTCTTATTTAGGTATGTACATACTTAAATAAGTGTGTATTGCAAAATACGGGGTATTTACATATGGGTATGATTATGTGCATATTTAAATACATTGATAGCTAAGTAGGCAAACATTTACATATGTACCTGAGAAAATTGCCAGTTCCTCCCCAGGGAGGACCCTGGTTCCCAGGTGGCTGGCTGCCCTGTGCCATGGTGCTGGGAGCCTGGCTGGAGAAAGTCAGGAGAGGCCTCCTGCAGCACCTCCAGCCAGGGATCATAGGGATGGGAAAGATCTGGATGGATTGTTTTTGATCTTTTTTTCAACTGTAGCAGTGGCAAAGCACGGTGATATTGGAGGCAGCTGGAAGAAATATGTTCCTGGAACAGAGATCCCTAGTGGTGGCTAGTGCTGATCATCCCCTTTTTCCAACTGCAGCTGACTCTCTGCAGCCTTTGAAAAATCTACACTGCTGATGTGTTAAGAACAGGAAAAAATACTGGCTAGGGTAGATTCGTAGGATATAGTCAAGTCTGCCTGCCCTGCTTCATTATCAGAGTATTATGGACTTCTAGGTTTATGTAGGTACATTTTTGGCATTGAATAAAAGTGAAGTTGATGGCATTTCCACTGTGAATACATTCTGCCCAGGAGAGAGGGATGCTGAAAAAGAAAACTGGGCAGCAGCCTTGCAACATCCTTCTTCAATGGGTATAAGATGCGGTCCTGCATGTGTGGGGCTTTTTAAAGAGTTCACTTGTGAGAAGTTCTAATTATTTCTTGAAGTAGGTGGGGACAAAAAGTTCTGACTATATAATAGTCACTTCAACTATAGCATGCACAATTTGCGCATTGCACAAAACAAGCCTACTATACAATTAATGTCAGATCAAAATAGTTGTGTTTATTCTGATTTTACTTTCACTTGTTCCAATACTGACTTGTTTTTGTTGATAAAGGGATGGGATGGAAATAACTTTTTATCAGTATTGAGACACATAGCTGAAAAATTGTTAATGTTGTAGTAGCTAATATAGCTTATTACCTCAACCTTAGCTTTAGCCCAAGACCTCCAGCCTTTGCCCAGAAGAACCGATTCTTAGGGAAAGATTCTGTTTGCAGCCTGCCGCTTCCTTGACAGCCTTTTTGCTGCCACATTCCAAAAATGCTCTAGACTTTGTCTCTCTCCTAACCCTATGGGCTGGCACGTTCTTCAGGTGATCAGGCTTACTGAACCTTGGTGTGCACAGCAGTGGTGTTTTCTTTTTTTGTTTTAATTTGTTCTGGGAGAGGATGATGGGCAGAATCAGGAGGAATTCAGAGCCGTCAGGATCCAGGCAGCTAAAAAAGTTTCCGTCACGCCTTCTTGTCTTTTTTGCTGCTTTGCTGATGAGGCTTCTTCCCAAGTACAGAAGAGTCTGTTGCTATAGGATCCTATTCATTCAAGTTCAGAACTGCCACTGTTATCTTAATAAACCTTTTTCTAGAGATGTTGCAGGAGAAAATTCATTCTTGCTTTGTGCAAAAGTTTAAAACGCATATGGGGCAGTGGGAGAGGACTGACAGCTTCTGCAGCTTTGGGGAGGCCAGACTTTTTTGTGCTTTTGGAGATCGCCCTGTATAAGCAAAATTAAGAAGGGATGGGAAGAGGGCCATATTTCACACCTGTGGCAAAAGCCTGTTGGAAGTACCTTTTTTTTTCTTAGTCTTGCATGCTTTAATGAGCTTTAGAGAGTCATAGAAATTGATACACTAACTTATTTACATGGATTAATAAACTTTTGTTCAGATGGTACAGTGGAGAGATCACACAGTTTACATGAATTTCTGAAAGAAGTCAGACTAGTTCTTATTTTACACTGAGCTGTTCCACTGAGCTCATCCTTCTTTTCTGTCTTGGTGTTTGAGGACTTTCCAGGAAATAAGAGGATGGCTTGCACTTTTAAAATGAATGCTGTTCTAAAGCACTTACCTTGTTTATGTTGTTCATCTTAGAAAATTTTAGAAAGCTTTGAACCTCTTCATGGTCATTATCATCTACTTTTGGACTGTAGTATCAATCTACTTCAGCTCTCTCTTCTCCCCTCTCTCTGTCTTCTACTACATACACAAAAATACGAAGAAAATATTCTTCAAGTAAGAAAACGTTCTGGTCAGTCTCAAAGTGGAGGATCACAGCTGATCTTAGCGTGCTGAACACGTATCAAGTAGAAAAAGCCACGCTCCCAGGCTGGAACAGTTGCCAATAGGCTGAAGGGCATGTGTGGGAAGAGGGTGAGCAAGTGAGTTCAACTCTCTGCCAGCTGACTTCTACAGGTGCTGTACAGGGACAAGGATGTGTTGCAGTGATGTGGCTTAAACACGGCAAAGGGTTTGGTGAGACAGTTTTAGTAATAGATTATGGTTTGGATCTGAAAGGGGAGCTCAAACAATGGAGCTTCTTGCTGGCTTTTGAAGGGCCCAGAGATTAACTTGAAGGCTGGTAATAAAAGAAATTCAAGGTAGAACTTATGATTCTTAATCTTGTGAATAAGGGTTGTGGAGTTATTTTTGGATCCCGATTTGAGATTAGGAATAAGAAGGAACACACTAGTTTCTCCGACAGGATTGTGATTCGGGAGAGAAGGGGTCTAAAAGCTTGCTTTATTTTTTGAACATCAAGGGATATGGTGAAGGTTGGTTCAAAAAGTTAGGTCATTAATAGCGTAAGTGATCTGGATAAGTTTATTCCTGTGCTTAAGTTACTACTTAATGATGATGAGAGGCCTTTCCTTATTTATCTTGATGGTTTTCCTTTTAGAAGGACTTTTCCATGTCTTGACAAAGTTGCATTGAGGTTATTTTCAATGAATTTTCTCTCTGTGTTTGGTATTTGGGAAAATAATACATCTCAGAAATATGTTCTTTTGTTGAAAGGAGACATAGAGTTTCACTGGTGCAATAATTTGAATGCCACAGGACAAACAGTGTTTGCATTTGTTCCGAGCAGCTGTTCTGTAAAGTGGTAAACACTGCATATACTGAGGGAATTAAAAAGATGAGTTAGAATTAAAGAGAACTTTTTATCCTTTGGCCCTGCCTCAGGGAAATGAAAATCCTGTAGCACGTGCTGTGATTGGAACCACAAGGACAGGGAAAGCCTGTGCTCTGTCTCTTAGGCCATACTTAAATTCAGGAGTCTTAACTAGTGGAAAGAGAAGACATTTCCCACGTGAGATGTTGTTCAGGCGTCTGTGTATATTTGGTTTTTTTGAGTAGTTGTGCTCATAAGACATATTGGAATGTGATGTCCATTCAATATGTTTTTTAAAAGTGTAGTTAACAGAAACAAAATTAACTTGCAGGTCAAGATATTTGATGCACAGATGTTAGTGATATCAGGCATCTGTCTTACTACTAGTGTTTTCCCCAGTGATCTTCCTCCACAACAGCAGTCACACAAATATTTGATGTTTGCTCATCTCACATGTATAATTTCCTTGTCTTTTTTTGCTTAAGCCTAAATATCTGAATTCTTCACATCTGAATTCTTTTGTATTCAAAATGACAAAAAGCAAATATTGTGCACCTTAGTGCAGTTAAATCTGTCGTTTACTTTCTTCCCTTGTCCAGGCATTTTGCTTCTCAGATTCTCCATTCTACCTTATGAATATTTCTTGAGCAAGCTAAAAACCTTTAGGTATCTCCATTTCTTTACCTTTCTCTTTTCATTTCAGTTTCAAACAGTACTAGCCACATTATATAAGAAAAAATTTTCACTAGCCTCTGCATACCATAGAAACCCCCTGTTTGGAACCAAATTTCAACTGAGCCGTTAAATACTAGCAATTTTTGTTAAAGATTTCCAATTGCAGCTCTAGGGCATTAAGTGGCTTTTACTGCTCTACTTCTTTAGAGAATATGCCAGCTAATTGCTAGAGGAATTATGTCTAACAGCACAAAATATGTAGTTGTTAATTCCAGCTGTTGTGAGTGGACTTGGGGGAACATTTTTTGCAGATGTGCAGCTTTCCAGTTATTGAAATTCAGGACCTTGGATTTTTGACCATGATTTCTGCTTTACATTCCTTTATCCTGTTGCTGCTTTTTTTTCTGAGGATCACTGGTCTAGATTTGTAGTGATGCTTGTTTATCCAGCAGCAACTGGAAAAAAGACAGTTGTGCAAGTGAACAGATATGTACAAGTGAGACAGAAGATGGCAGGAAATTGTATGAGTGGAGGGAGAGGGGTAAAAGGGTTTCGTTTCCCCGTATAAGAAGCAAAAATTGAGGCCAGGCAGCTGGCCTTTTTAGTTATGAGACCATGGCAAAATAGCATTGTTGTGGCACTATGTATCAATAATGCAGCTTCGTCTAAAATTCTGTACATTCTGCACAATTTTGGTGCAGTTCTGTAGATGCAAAACAATAATATGAGAGTACAAAGACAACACAGTCATCACAACAAAAGGAACTGCTTTCAGTGTTATATCTAATAAATCTAAAGAAGTAGTGCTATAGAGAGATCAAATAATGAGTGGTATGTAGTTGATAAATTAGACACTCTTTTCACTCTAGATCAAGGATCCAGCCAAAGAAATGGAAATGCAGATGCTCGGGGTGTTTCATGGTCAGGTCTCTGTTTTACGGCTAAATGTAATTCGTCAATTGTGAGCACTCATGGTGAAATTTGTGTTCATGCAGTTTGGAGGATTTTTTTAAGCAATAAATTGTTGGGCCCTTCCTTAGCCAAAACATGTTTTTCCAGAAGTGCAGAGTGGCTTCTCCTTCCCTCTGCTTCTGAAGGTATTTTTTAAACAATAGTTTATCAAGTTAAGATATAGAAACAAGTGACCAGTTGCAGTTAATGAGGAATAAGCAGAGTGATTGCTGTAATGAATACTGATCCTGTTCAGTTCCTGGGAAACCTGTAAACCACAGTATTTCCCTCTAAGTTATTTGGTAGACAATGTCTAATGTCTAATACATTTACGAGAAATTGTAGTTGAATCAGGCACAATTTGGAAATAAAAATTAGATCATTTCATTGATTGACTTCACACTCTGGGGTTTTTATCAACACCATTTTGTTTTCCTTTGTGCAATGATACTGTTTTCTTCTGTCAGCTCCTGTGGCAGAAATTTTAGTGAAATGAGTGACAGACTTCATCTGTGTTCTTCAGCCTTCTATGCTGTTATGGGCTTTGAATTTAACATTTGTTTTATCACCCTCATGATTAAGTTATTTTTCAGACTATCTTTTTTATGCTGAGATGCCATTGTGCAGAATTTGTAGGGTATCAGTGCTCATTTTAGTCACTAGGTAAAATTAGTGCCAGTGGTTTAGCATTACAAATAGTTAACTGAGTGAATATAACCTTAGGACATGGAGCTGTGGGAGCAGTGAGAAAAGATGTCAAAGCCTTTGTGTAGTGAACAAAGCATCGCTGTATCCGAACAAGAAAGCAGGGAGATTTTTTTCCTACATTATCACGCAAAAATTAGCAGGCTGGCAGTATAAACACCAATAACAAATGGTGTATAAACATCTGTGGTGGGGAGTCAATGTGTGAAAGGCAAGAAATAAGAAAGGAGAAGATATTTTGGAAAATGTAGGCTGTTTATGTTGTGCAACTTCAAGCTACATGGTTGTAATAGCCAGCAAAATAAAAGTGCTTCATGGGTTTAAGTACTATTGTAGCAATTTTCTCTGACCTTATCCAGTAAAATGTATTTCTCTATCTCATTGCTCCAGAATTACTGCTTTTAAGATTCAGGAGACAGAAGTGATTGTCAGGTCTTCACTGAAACCTTATAAAGAAAGTTTCTGGCGCATAGTTCAGGAGCAATACTATCAAAAGCAGATACGACAGAGCTGTGTAGTTCGTGTAACTGACTAAAAATTTCAGTCACTTAGTTCTGATATTTATTCTTTATTTCTAAAGTGACACTGAGGAAAGGTTTTTAACACATTGGGTCTAGTTTCCCAGTTTGATGAGAGAGTCTATTGTGTTGCAACTGGATGAAATCTTCCCTGTCCTGAACCCTTGTCCTTCAGCTGCCAAAGCCACATTTTGTGAGTATGGTGGAGTCGTTTGCTTTTTCCTGCGTTGGTTAGTCACTCTCTTGGCATGAAATTAGCGGTGGAGTCCTGGAGGGTTGGCAGTCTTGCGGGCTTTTTTTTATGCGTGCCGTCTAGGATTACCTCTGCTAAAAATAACCAGTAACCAAAAGCCACACTGTATGAGTTTAAAATACTTTCTTAAATTGTTCTTAAAGCTTAAACTCAGCTATAGCTAATCAATTTGATTTCTAATAACTGTTTTCAAAATCCACAAAAATCTTGGCAAAGGCAGGCTTGAAGTTCATCTTCCTTGAACATCACTGCTTCACAGCTCCTTCTCCTGACATTTTGCTTCGTGTCAGTTTTGCTGTACTGAGGAGAACAGGGAAGAGCTTCCTCCTGAGATTTGTGGCAGGGGTTTTTGCTTAATTAACTGGCAGAGAGGCTGCCCGAGAGTGACAGACAGTGCCTCCTCCAGTCCCCAAGTGAGTGGTGTTAATTTCCTGCAAAATACGGGGAAACATATTCCCATCAGTATGTCCACACAACTCTTACTAATGCTAATGAGAGCTGGGTGCTTGTATCAAAGGGGAGATTGCTATCTGTGTGCCAGGGCCCATCCCAAATCAGTGAACAGTGGAATTGCATCGTCTCACTGGTTCTTTTTAATGCATTGTGTCTTTCAGCAGCTTCATTGGTTTTTCTCCTGTTGCTATGGCTATCCTAACTCAAGTTTTCCTAAGACAACCGCAGAATAATCTAGTGTTGGTTTTGTCAGTATGCCACAGAGAATGCGCTAAAGCTGGGGTTTCTGAGAAAATAGCAAAGGGAGTCTTGACAGGTCAGGCTGGATCTTCTGGGCTCGCTCAAAAATAGTGGTGAATTTGTTTCATGTGGACAACTGTTTGTCTGAAAGCTTCCTTTAGTACAATATGAAAGTGATTCAGCCCCCTAATCCATCACTGGAAACTTCTGCTACTATCCGAGACACTTAAAGGAATCACATTTACAGTTCTAATTGATAGCCACTGTTTTGACAGGCAAACAGATTTCTCCTCCCAGCGGCTTCATGCAGTTGGCCTCCAGCAGACCTTACCATTAGCACAATTCTACTGAAAAGAATATACAAGCTAATAATAAATCTGTAGGGAAGGACGTTAACTACAAACTACTATATCTAATTAGTAATGTACAATAGCCAAGGCCGGGGAGGGAAGGTATTATTTATCAGAAGAACTGATTTTGACAGTTTCAAAATGCAAAACCGTCTATTATTTATGATGCCAAAACATATTTTGGCATTGTTTTGAATGGTACTGCCTTGTAAAAGTGTCAGCTATAGTAGAGATGCAGGGGTGGAATTTGTGATGCTTTAACTTAGAAGTTCATTGCAGAACCTAAAAACAAGTTGTCTTAGGTTTTCCCTTTGCCTTTACAACCTTCCCTTCCTATTCAAAAACCGTCTCTCTACAAGTCTGTCATTCTTCACTGTGTACTTATCTCTTAGTTCAATGTTTCTCAAGCACCCTGAGCAGTGCAGAGCAGTGCAGAGCTCAAATATAGGCTGATGCATCCCACAAAGAAAGTATGAAGACCATTTTTGGTAGCTCAGCTACTGCAGAGATCGTGTCTCTGCTGCATCTTGCTGCATGAAGTCTCAGAGTCGAGAGTGCTGGTTCCCAAGACATGTTCCTTTGGTGCTGTCTCCAGCAGACATCTCCAGGAAGAGATATTTCTGTAGCAGTGCAGCAGTAGAGTATCGGAAAGGAGTGTGGAACAGGGAGGAGGGGAGAGCGAGTGTGTTAGGAAAGAGAATGAATGAAACGAGAACTTAAAGGAGATAGGGGAGGAAATAGTCCAGGGAAAAAGCATCCCAGCAAACTGGTTGGGAAATGACACGGGTAGGTACACAGCGATAATGTAATCCTGGCTCTGAGGTGCTCAGTAGAGAAAGAGAATAGGACCTCTTAAGCTTGGCAAGTCGTTTTTACCCTTTGTGCCTACGTTTCTTCATCACTATATTCCCAGAGAGAGTGGAGCTTTCATGAAAGCTAGAGTGTCATCTGAGTCGAAACACAGGGGAGTTCTCTGTATTCTTGCTGTTTTTCAAGCGTCATGTTTTTCCCAGAGATCTCATTGGAACCTGCAATGAGCAGTTTCACTTCATGAAAGTCAGATAAGCCCCAGCAAATTTCCAGGTGAAGAAGGCACGTGGTTTGGTTGACAAGGTGAGTACTGCAGTGTTGAGAAGTCTCATGCCTCAAAGTATCATGGCTTTAAGTGCAAATGTAGCAGGTTTTCAGTTTTGTTTTGCAGATGTAGTGTATTTAATTTGCCTCCAGATCAAAGTATTTGCTTTAAGTGCAAATGCTTTAAGTGCAAATTGCTTTAAGTGCAAATGTAGCAGGTTTTCAGTTCTGTTTTGCAGATGTAGTGTATTTAATTTGCCTCCAGAGTTTTGTATCTGCAGTTCTGATAATGTCACTGTTGCACATTGGTTTTGCGTAGCCAACAGGGCTGAGCCAAAAGTTTTCTAGTGTGAGTAGAGATTTTCATGTAGTGTCTCAGTAGCTGAAATGCTGAGAAAAACACCAAAAATCATGAGAAAGATAAGTCCTTTGCCTTATAAACATGCATAATACATACATAGACTATACATGTACATGTACATATACATATACATATACATGTAGTTGATACTTTAGTGAATTCTGGAATCGTGTGGCTAGCTCCACCTGCTCTCCTCTCGTTTTCATAGAGAGATGAGAAAATGGGTGAGTATAAAATGAGAATTAAGAAAGTAGAGTCAAGGGCTTAATACTCTGGTGTTTTTCCTTTGCTGTGAGACATGGGTGTGATTAAGGTTTGCAGACTCTGTACAGAGTAGGCATATCTTATATTTCTGTGCGCTGTCTGGGACAAAATTAGTATTCACTTCCAACGAAATTACTTGCTGGTAGCACGGAACAAAGAGGGGAAGATGGCTCATGCTGTATGAAAGTAAGCAAAAATAAGAATATGTGGGAATAATTCCTTACTTTGGTGGAGGGTAATTCCACAGTATGATGGACAAGCAGGCAAGGTTTATTGCATTGGACAGACTGTAAATCATTTTTTTCCTTCTTCTGATCAAGCTGTAAATCACAGCTGAGCTCCATTACTGCAGTTTTTTCTTTCTTAATGTATATGATGTGAGATGCAGAGTTCTTGTACTGATGACTAAAAAGACCAACAACATGGTCATCAGATGATCGAAGCATCATTTCAGGGAAACAGATGTATAGCTGACATTCAACATCATGGTTTTCCTGGTCAGGTAATAATAGCGGTGACCTGTCTTCATAAGCGCTATATCCAACCGTCAGACTACCTCAGCATGTCTTCTAAAAATAAGCTCCTTGGAGTATGAAGGATGACTCTTCGTAGCTGCGTTCTATCATCTGTACTTACGTAGTAGCCAGTGAACGTTACAGAGAGATTCCGTTGGTTCAGTAGATGATGCACTTGGTAGTTTTGCAGCAACTGCTTCTGACACACGTGGCCCAAGTCGTAGGGTACCATCACGTTCCTTTGTTTTAGTCTTTGGTCATATGCTGTGGAGGTGAAATTTCGTGTATGGTATAGATGGACAGAACTGCCCCACTGCTAAACATTTCCCAATACCTAATTACCACTTCTATCTAAATTAGATCAAGTTCTACATATGGGGCTCAAAGGCTTAGAGAAGAAGTTGGGTGAAAAGATTTGGGGGTGATTATTTAGATTACCTTTGCTATGCAATTTCTAGCCAGAAGAGCCACATCTTGGATTTCACATGACAAACAACCTCCAGTTTCTTATATGATAGTGAAATACAGACAACATCTGAGAAAATAATACCAACAATTCGGATTTTCTTTTATTGCTGTCTGTATGGTTGATACTGTCAAGAGTAAACATCACTGTGTAATTCAGGGCTTCTGTTTGACATTTCATTTCTCTGTGTGACCCTCTCCACTGAAGTTTCTAGATTATTTTACCTGTGAGGTGTTAGAGCTAGCAACTTCTCAGATTTGGTGCTGGGAATTCTTTCATTAGCCCTTAAGTCTGTGAACAATGTGGTCATCCAAGCAGTAATACAAATGTGATTAACTGTCTTTTCTCAGCTTTGTTTGCTTTGTTCTACTGATGCCTACAAGTTACTTAATGAGTGGCATGTACAGGGTATGCATTAAAGGCAGTTCCCTGATGTAGCAGGATTCATGGCAAATTTATTTTCCTTTTAGCAAAACTTCAGTGGTGAAAAAAAATTGCACTGTTGATTTATTTTGAATGAACTCCTGGAAGGCTTACTAAGTATGGCATGTGGAAAGCTCCTTGAAGTGCTGAGGGTTAATACTCTCTGCTCTTAATTTCAAATTCCAGATAAATATGGTTTCAGCTTTGATCTTATCTGGACTAATTCTTTGTCACTGTACTAATTAATTCAGCATGCTGCAGAAGAGATGCTAATTTGGGCATCAAAGAAATAAACGGGTGGGGGGAGGTTGTGTTTAATCAGAGTTGTTAAAAAGATAAGTTTTACTCCCATTAGACTGGAACTAGAAGCGCAGTCATTTTAGTTGAGCTCCAGCAGCCTGATACAGTAAATTAAAAAAAAAAAAAAAAAACAGAAAGGCACTTCTTCACTTAATGTTGACATAACAGGAGCGACGTACATTGGTGTTAATGTGGATTTCTTCATATTTGCTTTTTCTGCATAACCCTCTCCTTACCTGCTGACCGTAACCAGTTTAACTCTGATCACAGCATTAAAACAATGTGGTTTATTTCCCAAAATAATCACAAGGATACTGATTCATGAAGTTTAGCTACATTTGCAAAATCAAATAAGAACTGTAGCACAGGACATTTTAACGAATTGTCCCTTCCCCCATTGATATAATAAATCAGAGGTTAGGACATCTTTGGACAGGAGTTGGTTTTGATTGCCTGAGCTGCGCTGGTGTTCCCTTCGGAAAGCCGCTGCCCTTGCCGCCTGCCACTTGCTTGGCGCTGCCCTGGGAGCAAGCCGTGGCAGGCAGGAGAGCAGGGAGGCAGCAGGCTGGCCCTGTCGCTCTTTCCTGCAGGCACACCTCACTAAATCTAGGCAAAAGTGGATTTTTTCCTTTACTTTTCCAAATCTTTTTCCAAACTTTATTGATGCTGTACCCGGCACTGCCCAGCCCAGCAATGGTGTTCCCGTGTTACCCTTTCCTCTCCCGTTCCCCGGAGCGGGAGGCACTGCCCACCTGGGAGCAGAAGGGGCTGAAGTGGCCCTGTCTGTGGTCATCATCTCCTCAGGGCTTTTCCCTCACCCTGTCAGGGCAGGGAGGCTGGGTCAGAACAAGCTCCTGAGCAAGGCTTTCTCACGAGGAGATCTTGCTGCAGAAGGTCTCGTACGCTGGGACATGTCGACGTGGCTGTGGCTGAATACTCCGCAGAGGGAATAGGATCCATCCCTGGGAGCAGGGGGCTGGCAGCGGGACAGGGAAGAAAGATGTTCGCCCCTCGTGGCTTGAAGGCCCCCATGCAGAGCTGCCCTTCTAGCCGACGTTTTACTCCTGTCATGGAGTTCCTTCCATCTTCTTGGATATTTGTGAAGATCTGAGCAGCGTTGCCCAGCCCTTGCTGCGCGTGCTCCATTCTCTAAATGTCAAAATGCATTTTACCAAAACGTGTTCTGTTGCAAAGCTCTTGGTCCCACTGGTGTAATGCTCGGTGACATACTTCTGCTCAATAAGTAAACATTTAATAACAAACCTTTTAGGTATTTAGAGAGTCACTAAAAACGTAAAAGATGTATTTCATTAATGCTTCCATTAACACAAATGTAAAATGATCCTGGCCTGTAATCACCAACAAGTCTGATTCACTCAGGCAATGTTTAATACTCTGTAAAAGTGTATGTATGAAAGTGATTAATCAAAGCAGGGTGCTGCTTCTAGAGTATTTCTTTTGCTGTAAAGCTGAGTGATAAAATAACTTAAAACACACAGCAGTAGTGGCAGTTAATAAGCTTTTTATAGTCCCTGTGTGGACCTGAAAATCATACCTTATTAGTATCTTTATCTTTTTTGCTCACTCATTCATTCTTACTCACATTTAAATTTAATTCTAAGGGTTATTTCTAGGCTTTCATAAGGGAGCTGCTTTAATAATCTCGGTGGTTTTCCCCATTCACTGTGAAATGACTAGGAGTCAGAGCTTTTGTTATGTACTTTACAAATCACTCTGGCTTTTTACAGATCATTTCTGGAGATGTCAAGATTTTATGACATTGTTAGGCTTTGTATCTTGCTTGACTGTGTCGTAGGCCCTCTTGAATTATTTCCCCACAGATGTTTGCAATTCCATTACGTACCCTGTTAGCTGCACTGACACCTACTGATCTAGGGCAACTGAATTAACTAAGAAATTCGAATTGCTGAATTTAGTCAGCAAGCCGCTTAGGGTTTCACCCACCAGATGTTTCTCCTGCGTAGAAGTCAGGGACTTTATAGACCTGCCTGCTTTTTAATCCTTGAAGCAAATATCAACACATTTGAGATCTGGAAGCTCATGGCTCCACACGGAAATGAAGTGTTGCCATGACCACAGCTTTAGGTCTTGCATGTGAGACATTTATCCCAAGTATAACAGAGCAGGGCTATAGGAGGTTTGTTTTAATTTTTATCCCTTAGAAGCCTTGAAAAGAAGCATGTGTATGCTTTAATGCTGTAGCCAATAGAACGGTAGTAAATACGGCCAGAAGACAAGACACACACTTGGTGCTTCTAAGGGCAAAAATTTTAGGACCCGTTGAAATTCATAGAAATAGGATAATTCCTCACTCCTGCACAACATGTTTTCAACTGTTGCATATGGGCTTTTCCCGTAAGGATGAAAGGCTCAGAAATCTGATCACATAAAGAAAATCCCTTTACCCTTTGGTTTACAGAGGGACTATGCTCTGAGAAGTTACAGTATTAATTTTCTCAGCTGAAAAGTATACTAAGGTTATTAGGGCTTTAACTTCTTTAACAGTACTTCCCAGACATTTACAGTGGATAATCAGAGAACTGGGGTAGTCACTCAGCCTTGGAAGATACAGATTACTTGTCGTTATGATTACAAGTGGCTTCATTTGACATAAATTGATTAAAGATAGATATAGAATGAGCAGGTACAGCTAGTACATTTGTTTTCATGTCTTCTAGTTATATTTTTCAATTTGCTACATAAGGTTCTAAAAGCAACAGTTCCATCAGGTGAAGAGAACTTAGCTGTGCACAGTATAGCAAACCAGCCTTTAAAAAAAATGACGTGCCATACATTTTTTCATTAGTGTTTTTATTTCTCTGACAGTAGTATTAGTATGTAATGCAGATTTTACCACAGTCCCCTTATTTGTTGCCTGGAGAATTGGAAACTTCCAACCCTAAAGCCATTCAGTTTTCACAGAATTTTAATACGGGTTTGGTTTATTCCATAGCATAATTTTGATGTTAGATTTTTATCCTGTCCTTGTTGCAGTCAGTGGAGGGCCTCACACTGATACCAATGAGAACATGATCAAACCCAGTTGGGTGGCAGGTGCTCTTCTTGTTTGGTTGGGTTTTTTGTTCCTGTAAGTAGTAGAGAACCATCAAGCCTGTAGCGCAGAAACCCATGCAAAATTGTAATGGGTGGAAGTTAATTTTATCATTGGAAGCCTATGGTAATTAGAACACATCAGTAAGCAGAGCATAAATTTTAGGACAGAATGTATAAATTCAGGCAGAGGTGATACTGGGCTTTTTTTGTGATTTAATGCTGTCTACTGCATTTCTTAAGTGTCACATTTTTACTGCTTTTATTTTTTTAATGTTTGCAAGATTTTTGTTGAGCTAAAAAACATATTACAATAATAGTAAAAGAGAATGGGTTTTTATGGTTTAGCAATATGCAGAAGAGGCCAAAAATCTGAATATTTCCCTAGCCTGGAGCTATATGCTGTATACTCATCTGGGGCCAAAAATAACTAAAAAAATCCCCGAAAGTTAAAACACCGAAAGTTGTTTTCATCACACCAACTCACTATTCCATATTTATAATTACACCGGAACTTGCCAATTTTATGGCAAGAGCAGCTCCACCAGTAAACAGCACTATTTTTGCTGAAAGTTGTTGTATTGGCAGTTATTACAATCAAAATTGTCACTTTATTTTATTTAAGATGTATTTCACCAGTAAGCAAGAAATAATACCTAGACTTGAAAGGGATGTATGTTAAAGATTTATTTTTTTTTACATTTCTCTTGAGTATACAACATATCCTACTTCAACTCCCTGCAGCAATACAAAATGCCTGAGAATAATATTTTCAAAATCAATACATACTACAGTCAAATATGAGACTCCACAAAACTATAATTGAAACTGTGGGAGAAACGCAGGCAGCCTGAATATAAACAAAGTACTGGAGTTGGATCATGACCAAGATGCAAGTGCTAATCCAGTGTCTCTTGAGAAAACTGCCGTGAGACCTTCCCAGCATGTGCAAGTGTTAGGAAGCCGGGGTGTTTCAGGTGCAGCCCGCTGGGGCTCAGCCCCGGGCTATTTGTTGTTTGGCTGCCTGGCAGTTCTGTGGAGCTCGATGTATGCAGAGTTTCATCCAGCATTACTCCAGCATTACTTCTTCACCTGAGTCGTCTCGTATCTGTGAGCCCTTCACACTTTGAATCTCCTCTGTACGTACAACCTCCACCTCTCCCGAGTGTTTCCCAACTGATGCCTTCAGTGCCACCACCACCCCTCTCTGACGAGGTTTGTGGCTCTACAGTCTCCTGGGGCTGCTGGAACTCGGAGGGCAGGAGTGGAATCAGCATGCTGCTCTGTACTCGGGAAAAGCATGGAAAGCATCTGTTGTCTTTCTGGAAGCCTTGAAATGAGCAGGGACCATAAAAAAAGAATTGAAGGTTGTTTGTAGATGAGCTGAAGGCATATTTTGATCAAAGGGACATCTTTATTGCCACACATGAGAAAAAAGGAGAAAACCCTGCACTGAGATTAGACTCTTCCTACTTCCCAGGACAGTCTCGTGGCAGAGCCGCAGTAAAGTATCTCCTGTTATTACCTGTAGTATTCGCACGTTTTCTCATTGGCACCAAATGTTACATGAGTGTCTCAGGCCTGTCACTCCCTTTCTAAGCAAATTCTTACTGTCTAGAAGACTTACTGCAGAGTCCCTAAGACCTTACTTGCCTACAAGCTCAGAATTATTGATGAAATCCACAAAAAAATTGCATCATTAACTTATTAGCCTGACAGAGTATTTGCAAGATTTTTGCTTTTGTCAGCGGAGAAACCTGAAGTCAATGATTTACAGCTGATAAATGCGGCTAAAGGATATGCACAGTAGTTCAGCTATTCCACTTGAGGCAGTTTGGACTGACAAGAAAAAGAGGCTCAAAGAAAGATCACCAAGGCAATGCTACAGACTTTCACAAATTTGAGTCGTAGTAATTAGTTTGCAATGTGATATAGTTAATGAAGAAATCATTACTTTTGTTTACATTGTTGTCATACATGCAAGGACATATTAATTTGCTTGGGAAGACGCTGATTGATCATTTACTTGCGGACCTGAGAATTTCAAATTGAGCAAGAGGGGGTCAATTTATTGTACTTTTTGGCTCGTAATTCATGTTCGTGTTTCGCATACTTGACCCCACTATTCTATCTAGCTCCATCAGAAATGAGATGTAGCTCCCCTATTCTATTGCTTTTTACAGGCTGCATAAAAGAGACTCATGTCATGCTTGAACCTGTTGGAATGAGTCCAGAAAAGGGCCACAAAGGTGGTCAGGGGGCTGGAGCACCTCCCCTGCGAGGACAGGCTGAGAGAGTTGGGGCTGTTGAGCCTGGAGAGGAGAAGGCTCCAGGGAGACCTTATAGCGGCCTTCCAGTACCTGAAGGGTACCAACAGGGAGGTTGGAACCGGATGATCTTCGAGGTCCCTTCCAACCCAAACCATTCTGTGATATTTGTACAGTGTGTAGAACAGTGAGACCCCTAGATAATTTGGATCTCTGGAGGGCTTTCACAGCATAAATCTTACATGAGAGTGTATTACTAGACCGAAGGAAAAACCCAGAAGTACTTTAAAAAAGAGCTCTAATAAACTATCTACTTTTGCACACTCAAAATACAGCAAGATTTCATTATTTTGATTGAGTCCTCATTTAAACAGAGAACAAATTCTTAAATTAAGGCCATACTTGAATGAGAGACAATAATTACTAATAAGAGCAGAACATGTGGTCAGGTCTGTGTGCTCACAACACAGCTGCTGCAGATCACTTTCAGAGAGCTGTCCTGTGCTAAGAGCCTTCAGCCACTTCAAAATGCGCTTTATTAATAGTCCAGCCCTTCGGTGCCTTGCATTTCAGGTTTGATGGGGCTTTTCAACTTTGTTTCAAGCAACAGCTTTCAAAAGTACTGGGTTCAAATCACGTTGTAACCAGTCCGTCCTATTGCATATGGCCAGTTTAATACTGGGGATTTATTTTGTGATGTGGGAAATTCATGAGTGATTAAGACAAAAACTCCCAGGTTTTGATTGCCCAAAATTTGTATGGTTTATGACAGATAGGTATTGTTTTTTCTTCTAGTAATTATTTCCTCCTGACTCCTTCCTTGATATCTTAAACAGATTTGGCAAGAAAAAAGAAGATAAAAGTGGAAAAACAGATCAGAAGGGGAATCCAAAACAAGCCATGCTTAAAGAGGAGGAGCTGGAGAAAATGAAAGATGAACGTGAAAGGTGAGTAAATGGTTGCAGCGTCTTTGTTCATCAGATGAAAAACTTAAAAGCAAGGGATCTTTTGAAGGGACAGCCAGCCAGCCTGGCTGGAGGTGTCCCAGACCATGCCCGCTGGCAGTCAGGTCCAGGCAATGCAAAGCTTTAGGCTGGTGTCCTGGCCAAGTCAGGGCTGCTGTATGACAGGAGTGTGTCTGTCTCCTGCAGTTTCTGTGCACTTCACTGTGGCAGCTGCTATTCAGATTCCAACTAAGCGGTGAAGATCAATTCCTTCAAAACCTGTTTCACCCTGACCGTTCCCAAGACCATCTGACTTGGTAGTTTTTTTTTCCTCTGCTTCTCTAAAGCAAGAACCTCCTCCCTTCTGCCCTGACAGCCACTGCTGTGTTTTTGCAGCACTTCAGACTTCTTTGGCTTCAGCTGACTGTGCCATCAAATGGTAGTTTTTGTACTTAGGTATGTTCTTTTCTGCACAGCATTTACTGGTTAGCTACATGTTGTAGAAATATCTACTCAACAAATGCCGAGTATGCCAAGAGATATCAGGAAGAAAGCAGGTTCAAATGGTTAGTATCAGTCTGAAAAGTTAGGGGTCTGCAAGCAATGGAGTGGTGAAATGGGCAAGGCAAGAAGCTGGATGTGTTCCATCTGTGAGTTGCTGTATTTCTAAGGTAAGGCTCTGAGACTGAAATGAAAGCAACCACTGATGTGAATAAGACCAATTCTCTGTTCCATTCCTAAAATAATCCTTTTTTCATGCCCAGTCTTAACAACTTCATTATCTTTCCATACAAAGAAAATGTATTGTTTTCTGCTCTCCCCTGTATCTGCCCTTCAGGAGTTTGGGACAGTTTGTAAGTGCTGACAAGATTCAGCAAAGCGCTCACTCCCTTTCCCCAACTCATCCACATAGATACACTTCATGGTAGCTGAAGAAGGTCTTTGTTTCCCTCTGATGGCTGCTGTCAGAAGAGTTAAAGAACCCTTACTTGTTGGCTCTCACATGTCAGCAGTTACTGTAAAACTTTCCAATTTGTAGTACTACGGGTTTGTGAGAGCACAGGGAAAGCTTTCAGAGGTCTCTTTCCTTCACTGGAGCATTCTGCTCCTGGGAGATGGAACAGAAGCAGATACGGTTCCTTTAGGCCAGGCAGGGTCTTTGTGGTGCTGGTCAGTGCCCCAGGAAAAGACCCCAGCTTTCATGTGAGTCGTGCAGTGTGTGGTCAGCCATATAAGTGGTAGCTAATGGGTTTCATGAGAAGAAGAAAAAAATTCAAACCCCAGCCTTTGAAGCCTCCTGCTAATATTTACTGGTTTAGAAGGTACTAAGGTATCCAGTTGCTGCAGTGCTGCTACTGGATATGCTTTGCCAGTGTTTAAGTATTTAGTTCATCTAAGTTAAGTAGTGTCAGGAGAAACTTTGTACCATTTGTTTTAAAATTTCTGGGCAGTGGCCTTGATTTTGCCAGATTGATGAGTGCCTTTATTTTAAACTGCTGACTCCCAATTTGGATACTGGCAATTTGAGAGGTATGTGTCCTTCATTTTAAAGAAGCCAGTGTCTTTTATTAGGATCCTGGCAAGCTAAGAAGCATGTATCCCATCTGTTAAAGGGCCAGTGTCATTTACTAAAATGTTGGCAGGCTGCAAGGAATGAACCCTTCTGTCTAGAGGTCTAACGTTCCAATTGGACACAAGATAATTGTTCTTAATATTTCTTTAGCGTTGTGTGCTTTTTTTTTTTAAATTACAGTCACTGATTGACAGTAACTTGGTAAGGCTGCATTAGAAACTGGCAGCTCAATGTCTTCATCATTCTGGTTTCTCTAGTAATGATTTCAATTTTGACCTGGAAGAGTTTGCGACTGAAATGGAGAACAGCAGGTGTGTTAAGAAATGGATGAACCAAGATGATATTTTTAACTCACTTATTTGATTCTTCTGTAATGCACAAGAATAGAAATATCACACTTTTTAAATCAGGTAATACATGTTACATGTTTGGGGGATTAAAATTAAAAAAATAAGAAAACTAAACCAAAAGAGGAGTGAAGACATTTTCTCTAAGTTATCCTTAAAGCAATGTGACACATCCTGTAAAAACAAGAAAGTTACTTCAACTTTCTAAATGAAGTAAGAGTGTGATTGTGTATGATTGCCCACATAAGACTGTTTACAGGCTGACTATATAACCCTTCTTGAGTTGATCATAAAACAGAAGGGACTTTATCTTTCCTATTGGGAAGTTATGTGAGGAAGCTAGTTCTTGTATCTAGGTAAGAACTGTTTAGGAAATTGTTTAAAATCAATGGAAGGAAATATCACCTCACTTGAGGGTAATTCAGTCCTTTTGCTTAGCTGTTGACTGTTCACCTAGTGATGATGCTCAGTAAGACAGTAAAGACAAATTTTATAGCTCTGTCCCAAGATTGAGTAATTCTATAATGTAATTCAAGTCCAAGATTTTAATGCACATATTGGCAAAGAAAACCTCGTGGCACATGCACACCATAGATCTTCTGCTTCTATGACTTCACTAGCTGCAATCCTGCATACTTGGTCTCATATTTATAAAACCAAGCTTCACTGAAACTTACCAGAACATAGGCATATTTTCAAATCTGGTCTTGTTAAGAGTGAGAGTATATGTTAAAACTGCTAGGGATGTAGTAGTAGAAGAGACTACTGAACTGTTGATAGAAAGATAGCATGTTTTGTTGCCTGGTACCTGGGAGCAAATCCAGTATTTAACAGCTCGAACAAAAGCAAAATGGAAATTGGTTTTCTAACATTTAGCCTCTCTAGAATTAACTTAAACACCACCTGGTTTTACCTTTTAAGATTAGCTGTATAAGTAGTTCTTGTTCAGATCCTCAATCCAGGTATTACGGTCTTAACGTTTTGTGCTTAAACTTCAGTTTGCTTAAATGCTGACTACCTAAATATTTCAGCATCTGTCACACTAACTAATACTATGATTTTTTTTGTCTGATTTCTTTTTTTTTTTCCAGAGGTCGAGCTGTCCATTTTGGACTCTAGTAGAAGAGGTTAGAGTTGTTGATTTTTGGGCGGGGTGTGACAGGATTAATGATCAAGTGCATTTCAGCATCTTAGCAGCTGTGGACTTTGCATGGTTTTGGATGTTAGTTTTGCATGCAATATATGCTTGGCAGCTCTCCAAAAAACAGAATACTGTTCCAAGATCTCAGCTGACAAGTATTTTTCAGTAGGAAGTGCGTTTCCAGTTTACAGGAGTAGGCCATCTCTCAGTTTTGCAGGTTTTTTTGATTGGTATCAGATAGGTACAATAACACTTCACAAAATTCCAGGGACAGGCTTTCTGTAAAGTACACAGCCTTCTCCTCAGAAATTTTTACAAGATTTACAGCTGTGCAGAAATGTCAGATGTGTTCACTGCACAGTTATGGGTTGGCTGTGCCGTACAAACTCGGTGACTCTGGCTCTGACAGGAGACATCAGCTCTTACGTACGTGTGCCGCATGAGCGAAAGTCCGTCATGCTCAGAATAGGCTGAATTTCCTGCTTGCACAGGGAAGGAATTGTACAGTGCATGTGCAACAAGTCTGGCACATCCAGAATGTGTTAGAGCTAGTAGGCGGATGCAGACAGAGTATACAGTGCTCACTCTGTAGTGCAGATGCTTCCCAAAAGGATTGGACTTGCTTGCACGTTGCTCCTCAGTAGAGATTTGCCTGGCAACTCCTTTTCAGTGCTGCCAAGTTTCAGATTTGAACCTCAAAAAGTGCAAATAAATTTAGTGTTTCTGTAGCCTAGTAATTTCTGTTTCCATTCCACACTGTCCTCTTCTCAGTTTTGAGTACAGCTCTCTGTGCTGCCTTGTAACTGCAGTTCTCTGAAGCAGCTCCACATCCTGCACTGAAATGCTGACATCATTATTTTTTTACTGCTTGTATTCCCTAGCAGTCCCCACTAAGATCAAGGTCTCATTGTGCTTCGTGCTGTTAGGGAAGCTTGGGCCTGACCCCAAGCACTTAAAGTTGAGGCAGAAGAAAAAAAATCTGGGAGGAAAAAAAAAAGTGTCCTGTGGGTGCGAATGTGACATGCTGGCAGTGCAGCTGCTTGCCCAGGTTCTTAAAAAGTCCCTGTCAGACTAGGAGTTTGTTCCAGACCTCAGCCCCAGGCCTCCTTTCTCTTCAAAGCCTGTACTTTAGTATATGACTACTACTTCTGCAAGCTTCAAGTGGTCAACAGGAACTTAGGATATTAGGCATTCCTTCTGTGCTGATAGCCTTGTCTGTGGGCAATTGAATATGAATTCAGCACCTCTTCTAAATTTCACTATTTTCTGCTTCTCCCCCTACCTCCCTTAGCTTTTCTTGTGCCACAGCAATGCAATCACTGAAACCTGGATGGAAAAAGTCAGTAGTTCATGACACAGATAGTTTAGGAGGACTGACTTAACTGGTGATATAGTTCTCTGAGGTGGTGGTTTGTCCTTTCTGACATAAGTCAAGTGGTTCATTGGACTGAGGCCCTATTTTAAATAAACTCATCATTTTGTTCATGCTTCAAAGGGTTTGGCTGTAATAAAGCATGTGCTCCAAAGGTCTAGAATCTGCCCATAAAAGGAAAAAGCAAATGAAATGTCTGAGGTTTATTTTGATCAAGCTGACTCAAATCTGTATTTTTAGTGTGTTCTGTGTAATTTACTCAGAATTTATCATTTTAACAAGATGTTCACTACATTATTAAATCCTGGAAGAGATCCTCTCTTTTCTTTCCCTCAGAACAAAATTTCTCTTTCTCCCTTCCTCTATTGTTTTCTCACTCTTTTGGGGTTGCCTTTTAATTTTCTATCATTTGAAAATCTTTAAAAAACAAACTGGGTAAATCTATTAGGCACCTGAGTTTTACACATAACCATTTGTTTGCCTTTCAGATGCAAATAAAGTGACTATCGATTGAAAGGAAACTATTTTTTCCTGTTTGTTTAGAACTATTTTACTGGAATATTCCTG
>NW_009712013.1:56597-60471 GCF_000703405.1 Apaloderma vittatum
CAGAGTCTCTCTTCCAGCAGAGTTGAATGTTTCCTTGTCATTAGAATAGAATTTCACAAATGGTGTGATTTTTTTTTAAAGTAGCATATGAGTTGGTGAATAAGGAGGTATTCTACATAAAACATAATACTCTGCACTTGTTCATAGGAGTAGTAGTTTGTTGTTTTGTTAAAACCATTTTGGTTTTGTAGTCCTCATTGGAATTAATTTAGATTTTTTTTTTTTAATACTATTAAGTTTTTGAGTAGAGCGTTAGAGGAGCAGAAAGAACATCTGGCCCTTGGTTTTTGAACGTCTGAACTGAATCTTAAGTGAATCTCAAATTTGGGTGAAATCAAGTATTTTCAGTTTTTATATTAAAGACTGAATTTCCTTTACTTTTCTGAAATCTTTCAGCAACCAAAGAGCATTTCTCTCTTGTCTTATCAGCTCTGATTCTCATTGTCTGTTCCCATAGTTAAAAAATCAATACATATGTTTTTGATATTTGGGAAACAGAGATTTAATTTTGCAGCTGCAAGATCCCTACATGAAGGGAATGCATCTTACAGAAATAAAAACATTTAGAGACCACTTATATATGAGAGAATACTTGTGAGTGAAACTCCTTTCCATTTCTGTCAGCATTTGTTTCATTATTTTTAATTACAAACAATTTGTACGTTACAGGAAATCAAAATGAAAACACGAATAGCTCCGTGCATGATAGTAGGGTAGAAAAATCAAATTGTTTTGAATCAAAATTTAAACTCATACCATTACAAAAAGCTAAATACAAGTTTTTAAATGTGTAGTACATCTTAGAGCATGCTCACACACACATTGTCGCCAGCCCTGTGTAGCTTTTGTGCCTCTGTTATCCACTTGCCAAGTTTGAAAACATTATTGTAGCTGTTTATAGTTCTTATTGATCCCTTATAAAATGTTGGTAATTACTCTTCTCACCATTAGGCTCTGTGCTAAACCACATGTTTTTGGGACTCCTGAGCTTGTGCTTCATTATTTATTAAGGGTTAATCCAACATGGTATGTTGCTTCATTGAGTAGTCCTGACTTTGCAGCACAACTAGGTCCCGTGGTTTAGACAAAATAAAGTGTTGGATGTGATCCCAGTTTTAATACTCCCAATTTATTATAACCATTGAACCCTGATCAGATCACAGATTGGATTGGATCCCAGTTTTTTAAATGTCCCAATTTATTGCTGGCTTGCAACCCTGATAAGAATACGTATTTGATTAAGGATTCAGTTTTCAAAAATTCCAGTTAATTACTTTTAGATTCTTATTAGATCATAGCTGTGTAGTATGGTATGTTGAAGTTATGAAAAAATTACTGGATGATGTTGCACAGGTCAAGGTCATAGTTTCATTTTGTGCTGACAGTATGAAGTTATCAGATTTCTGTTTATTACTGTGGCAGCACTTGCACTGGACAGAAGGACAGATTAATCCCAACCCATTGATTCCGAATGATTCTCATTTTAGATCTGCTGCTGCTCTGCATACCAGAACATGTAATAAAAGCCTACCGCAGAACGCTGGGAGATTGATGTTTGGTTATGAGTAGCTGAGGTAGATGGGTCGTACGTACCTTTCATAGGTTGTGATGTGGCATTTTGAAATAAATAGCAATTTTTGAGCTGCTTCATGTGGCTAATCCAGTGCTGGATTACATCTTTAAGACAACGTTATGCTGAGAGTTGATCCCACGTTGTCCTGGCTCAGAAACAGTAAGAACTGAGACACAAAAGCACAGAAGGGCACATGGAATTGGTCTTTTTTCCTTTGGTTTTTTTTTTTTTTAACTGCCACAGTACTATTTCAGGTATCAGAGACCTAACACTTTACAGGTGTCAGAGCCGTACCCTATGAATGTAGGCATCCTAATTCTCATCCAGGCCATTTAGTGCCCTTGGATTGCCCTTCATTGAGGCACTGGTTTCACTTTGCTGTGGAGACCAGTTTTCACAAGCTGTGCCACCTACCCACCGAAAAGGTTAGAGTAGCTCAGGGACAACAGCCTGGCTGCTTCTTGCGTAAGTGGGCCAATGTATGATTCTTTTCTGTATATATTGAAGTTTTATTACATAATATTTTTTAAAATGGCACTGTAAAACAGAAATACTGCTGTTAGAAACTTTAGCAGGCCAAACTAATAAAGCTGGCCAGTGTACTAGCCTGCTGGGTAATAGAATGCTTTCTAGGAGTCAGGCTAATCTAGCCTAGGGATTTCTTTGATGCAGTACTGAATGTAGGTCAGCTCTTGCCTACCCCAAAATCAATAAGGGCCTAAGAATGACTTGGAAGCTGCATTTCATTCCTTGTCCTTCCATATGTGATTTATGACAGTCTATCATAAATCTTTGGCATGCACTTTGAAGTAGTGCCACAGCACAGAATTTCTGTTCTCTGACTCCCTTACCTATGGGATAAAAATGAGAATACAACTCATGGGTATAGACAGGCAGGCAGGAAATCAGTTTGGATGTGTAATTCTCCATAGCAATCTTCAACCAAAATACTTGGAAGTCTTAAAGCTTTGTCTGCTCAGTCAAAGCTCAGTTTTGCTCTCTAATCCCAGACAGTTAATTAGAAAAAACCTCCACCTGACAGACGGAGACTGTTCTTGTTCTGAACAGAGATATTCTATTCAGTAGGTTCCCAGGTTCAATGTCACGTGTGTAGAATAAAGAAATGTGCATGGAATATCATATCACATAGAGCTAAGCTTGCTCTTTCCTCTACTAGCATTTCACAGAACCACAGAACGTGAGGGGTTGGAAGGGACCTCTGGAGATACCTAGTCCAGTTCCTCCCTGCCGGAGCAGGTTCACCTGGAGCAGATTGCACAGGGTGGCATCCAGGTGGGCTTTGAACGTCTCCAGAGACAGAGGCTCCACCACCTCTCTAGGCAGCCTGTGCCAGTGCTCTGGCTTTCATTCAAATGAAGGCATATTTATGCACTTGAAGATATGATTATGAGGACTCCTGAGGTCTCACTAGCTAAATGGAGCTGTGCAGCAGATGTTCTAAGAATACCCCAGAGGCAGCCCCGGGGACACGGTGGGTGTCACTCTTCCTACATCTGTTCTGGGCTATGTTACTGCATGTGGTTGGGGGTGTTGAGTTTTCGTGAGGTGCGTATCTTCCCATGGTTGTTACAATGTCTCTGGTATTTTTCCTAAGGCATTGTTAACAATCCTCAGTGATTTTGACTGATGTTCTACAACAGTGATTGTTGGAGCTGAACTAGTCAGTGGCAATGAGTAAGTTCATAGAATGATGTCCCTGTCTCCCCTTAGGTTTTCTGCAGGTATACTGCAGTTACTTTATGCTTGTTCACAGCTGATCTGATGAAATTCTCTGAAATACTTAGCTTGATGTCTTGGTTGGAGAGGTGAATCTGTGGCTTTGACTGCAATTGGTCTGGTTTCCATTCCTGACATTAAGTTCTCAATGACTAAAATAAAAGCAACGTTTAATCTTGCTTTCAGGAGTATTCTGCCTTTTTGCTTCTCTTTTCACGACTATTTGTTCCAAAAGAGACTCAGGTATGATGTGCACAGCACCTTACTTGTCTTAATAGAAAAGTACAAATCACAGCAGGCTGAGAATGCCTTTAAATAAGTACTGAGAAAGAACTAGGCCTGCAATTTGCCTATGGTCTGCGAAGTCTCTGCAGACTCAAGGCCATTTTGCAGGAGGAGCTTTGATCTCTTAAAGACATCAGAACATCTTAGGTGAATGATGCCAAAGTAATTTTGACAAACCTGGAATGATTCCACTGTCTAATCCACGTTGTCACAAAACAAGGAACGTCCTGTTGACAGGAGACTGAGACCTGATCTGTGCAGTCAGCCTGGCTTTCAGCA
>NW_009712013.1:60502-65073 GCF_000703405.1 Apaloderma vittatum
ATGGCCTTCAGAGGGTTCCTTCCAACCTAAAGTTTTCTGATATTGTCACTTCAAAGAGTAAGTCGGGGTAGATGTGAGTAAAGAACATCACATAGTGTAGTAAAATGCAGAATATAATATACGTGGCTTTTCCAACAGTTGGTTTTCGGTAATCTGCATTTCACCTGGCATACATTTAGTGTGAACAAAAGACAGACAGAAAAACTTCCTCAGATTTAACTGCAAAGGTAAAACCCTCTTCTCATTGAAGTTCACGGGGTGGGGGAAGATGCACTAACCTCATTAGAACCAGGGTTTTAGAGGACAGGATCCTGTGTAAGTTGGAATTCACTCCCTGTCACATCTGAAATAAGTGGAAGAACATTAAGATCTCAGTCGTGTCTATCCAAAGCTCACACTCCCCATTTTATGGTACGAAAGGGGTATGTTTCATCTTCTGTTTGTCACAATCTTACATTTTAAAGTCCGTGTAGCTCTATTTCCTTCTTAGGCTTTTCTTTCCTCTGTTGTTTTTACAAAGCTCTTTGGTCAGTTCAGTGTTATATGGGCATGTAATAGTTATCTAGAACAGACAGTATTTTGTGTTTAGCCCTGGTGGTTTTTATCATTGGGCTGTGTAATGCAGTTATAAGATCTATCTTGTTTAGCCTGAGTTACAGACTCTTACTCCCTGGAATTTGTGGCTTACCTTTTTTTTTATTTCTGAGACTGTTTCTGTTCTTGTTTACAATTACAAATACAAATTATGGGGGAGAAAATGTTCAAATCCAGCACGATAGAATAGCCTGGAATGAAGAAACACTTGCATAGCTTATGGGGAAGATGTTTTTGACAAATATGCCTCCAGTAGAATACCCTGCAAGATAATATTAAATTAGATATTGAGTCTTGATGAGTCCATTATCAGATGTCCTCAGTTTACTGGCAAGAGGTGGATTTTTTTTTTAATTTTATTTTTTAGCTATGATACTTGCCTGCCTCTAGAGTTTTTCTAGGTGATGGTTGAAAAACTAAAAAATAATCTTTTCCTTATAAAAGACACAGCTTTGAATAGGATTATTAATGTCATTACAAACCATGTCTATGTAAAAAATGATGCTAAAATAAAAAAAAATTAAAAACACTATACTGAAATTATCTCCTCACATATTCAAGTGAAATATACCCATTCCCATCAGTGATTATGGCTTATGAATATGAAGGCAGGATGTATTCAGTCCACTGTTATGTAAATGAACAAAAATACAAGATTTTAGTTACCAAAATATATTTTGCTAGCAGCTAGAAAGGAATTAAAACATTAAACCCAATGGAAATCTAAGTGACCTCCTGCAGAAATAGGCTGCTTTCCTCTAGACAAGCCATTACTCAATATATGTATGAATTAGGTAAATGAGAGACAAAAGTAGAAATGTTACGTAAAATCACAGTTGAAGTATTAAGATACTAAATCAGATGTAAATTGAGTAATCATTGCAGTATGTAGATCTTGGGGAGAGTCACATGAGTGGGGAGGGGTAAAAAAGCAGTGCAGCAGATTTTATTCTGCTGTTCACAAGGAACAACCAAATGAAGACTGTTTAGCAACTCCAAAGATTTAGAAGGATCAGATCCTTTTTTGGAGTTTAGGTATATCTGAAACGGATTGTATGTACACTTGCTTACCTGCTCCTCTTACTGCAAACAGAATAGAAATTACCCTGAAAGACCTAGGGCCTTCTGTCTGTTACACATTTTGTCTTTGTTTGCTATTCATACTTCTCCCCTGGGAACGTCTTCCATTGACTTAGCCAGCATCTTGCTCATTCATGTACCTGTTTACGCTTCCACAAAGTCTGTTGCTTTTAATCTACTATACAAGAAATGTTGCTGTATTCATCTGATGTATAAACAAGGTCCCTTTGTGAAATACGCTGGTTTGGTCAGCAGCTACATGTTCTGTCCTGTGTTTGACTACTTAGACAGGCACCTTGGGCTCAAACTGTGTCATTCTTTGTGCTCTGCTCAACGCATGGTCAGCGCATGGTAAATAAGCATCGCTTTTGCACTTCATTGGGAAGTCAGAAGAAGCGGGATGACCCAAGCTTATGGGGAGTGGAAGGGAGGGAGAGTTCAAGCACCTTGGGAAAGGTGGCGAATTTTTGGTTTGGGCCTGTTTTGGTAAGTTTTTCCCATAAGTGCATCCTTGCAGCTCTCTGAGTAAGAGAGCCCACAGTCTCTCCTGGGCTGATCTTCCCACCTGCAGTATGTGCTCTGTGGCTCTATCTAGTAGCTGCTGGTGTCACTGAGTAGTTCCTCCTACTGGGCAGCAGGCACCCTGTCATTCTCTTGGGGGTGACAGAGCCAGGAGTACACTCTGCTAGGAGTTTTGTTCTGATCCAGGGTGATGGCTTGTTAGACTGTGGCTCACTATGCAAAGCTCCTTTTGGGCTATAGGGCTGATGTTGGGCCTCCAGACCTGCAGGTCAGGCTGCATCTGGTACCTTGCTGTTTGTTCCCCATTGAAGGCAGTCTTTGGGTTCCATGGCTTCTAATGACCCTGGCCTTCTTTGTGCTGCTGTGCTGCTGATTTTAAGTCCTACATTTTAGTTTTCACAGAGGCTTAGAACACTGGTTTTAGAAGTTTCAGCATTTTCTTATTCACTGCTTGCAACCCTGCCACCCACCCAGCTTCTGCCTGGTGGGCCAAGAGATGAGGAGTATTTCTTACAGCTTTTCCTAGCCCTTTCATTCCATTCCCAAAGGCATTTCTGGGGCTGTTTCAAAAGTCACTTCTGCTCAGCACTTCTGGAGTTTTCTTGAGGTGGTCCATATCCCTTCCTGCAGCTGCCTCACTCCATGCGCTACAGTCTTTTAATCCAGCTTTTGCCTGTCAGTATCTCCTTCACTGATGTCAGGCTAAAGCATTTTACATTGTCTTTGTCACAGACGGCAAATACATATGTGGTCACTGACAGTAGCTCAGCAGAAACACAATAACTTGCTAAGCCACAGTAACTCAATCATGTGTCTGAGCTGCAGCTGGAAGGAGCTGTTTGAGCTGTTAACCCTTTTATGGCTGCTGCACGCTAGGTCTGTGCGTCCTTTCGTGTGTTAGTACATGAGGAATCACCATATATTATTTTTGTGGATACGTCAGACAGGAAGATTGTTTGAAGGATGAATGAGAGCATTTTCTTGATTTATAGCTCGGGGAAGGAGATGCTGGTGAACCCATGTGAGGTGTAGAGAAGCATTTTCAAAATACCGTGTCCCACTTGCAGAAGTACGTTCGTTATGTAGAATCCTACCTGCAGAAGAATCACCCTGGTAGTAACTATAAACATCAGGTGTTATCACTTCTAGTAGTGTCTGCCAAACACACTGTTAGTTTCAGAAAGTACAGCCTCTTAGAAGAAACCAAGCTGAAAAGTAAAATCGCTGAACAGAAGTGGTTCTGTTTAGCTCAAACCAGGACAATGTGACTTGTACCTATAGGATGCAACATGTTTTGGAAATGTTACCCATACTTCTGTTCAGGTTATATATTTAATCACAATGTATTTTCTTTCTGAAATTGTTTCTTGTAGAGACAGGTTCCAGTTATAGCTGGTGGGTAGTGAAACAGAAAAGGTTAGGATAGGATACATGTTTGGATGCTATTGAGAAAAAGTTGGGTCACAGGAGAAAAAGCAAAGGGCATTGCTTGACACGGCACTCGTGTGCAAAGGTTGTGTTTTTACAGAAACACAGCTAAGGGAAGTTGATGTAGTTGTCTTGCAGTGATTTAACTGGAGAGCCTGGTGTTCAGGTGGCGGAAGAGAGCAAGCAGGATTGATATGGGATACCCAAAAGGAAATATATCTAACTTCCCTTCATTCTATGTGAGTTTTTCTTTTCCCTTTCCCTCATCAGGAAGTTTGTAGAAACCTTAGTGCTACACTAAATTGTTCAGATGGTGACCTGTGCCTCTTCTCATCTCTGGTTTCACTGCCAGCATCATGGTGCTGAGTGATATTTTATCTTTTGTCACAAATTCACACCAGTTGTTTAACCAGCCCCATCCTGTGCTGTGAGTTTGGGACTCTCTTGTAGTAATTGCTTGTTGAATAAGCTGGTTGCTATGATATTTGTGTTGATTTGAAAGATTTGTTTGTGTATGTGTTTGTGTATATGTGAGGGTGAGTAAAGATATTGCTGTTTTGGAAAGGGAAAAATGCAGAGGGAAGTGCAGAAATGATAAACAACTAGAATGGGATATGGCAGAAATAACCTGCTTGGCGAGGTTGGCAAAGAATTATAGGAGGTACAATTTTTGTACCTCAGTGAAAGAATTCCTGGGCACCTACTGGGATGTGCTGTAGAAAAGATTGTTTTAAAACTGGGTGAAAACATGATGTTGAAGTACAATGAGGATATTTAAAATTCCACAAAAATGCAAGGAAACATCAAAGGAGAAAAGCATAAGAGAAGGTGTGCAAAGACAGAAGGAAAGACAGGAAGTCAGAAAGAAAGACAAAGAAGGAAAGAAAGGAAGAAAGAAAGGAAGAAAAAGAAAGAAGGAAAGAAGGCCATCTGATAGTTTCTTTCCC
>NW_009712013.1:65104-99285 GCF_000703405.1 Apaloderma vittatum
CTATATTTGAAAATTTGGTTTGAAATGAAAGAGAGATCACTGAGCAAATTTTATAGATTTGTGTGGAAGAGTTAAAAGGAAACAAGAAATATTAATACAGTTATAATAACTGTATTGAAAAGATGAAACATTGATCATGAAGAATTTCACATAACCTGGTATTGACTAGTCTGTATAGTATATAGAACAGAAATAATTGTTCTTGAGCAGGTTTGACTTATAATAGTGGCAGCGATTGAAGATTGCATTCAGAAAGAGAAGTTGAAGAAGCTAGGTTTATTCATAGGAACAAAAGAAAATTGTGGTGACCTAATTCCAACTTTTCTTGTGCAGAATAGACTAGTATTGATAGCAGGACAAATTGCTCTCACTGTCAGACATGAAAGCAAGATTCACGTGATGCTGCTGTGTCGCACTACTCTTACTTTCAAATTGGTCTTAAATACCTAGGGGATGGGTGATGCGTTGGTACAAAGAACATTATGGCTCATCATTTTCTGAGAAACTGCTTTGACTCTTCTCAGGACTGTGTGCTGTGCCTTCTGCACCCACATGTCATAAGACCATTCCTTGCAATGCGGTGTCCTCCCATTTGTCAGTCTGCATCATCCCACATGGACCTATCTGTGCCATCAAACTTGCACCTCATATGATTATATTCCTGCACTGAAGTCTGTGTTTAGGGGATTTCGGTCTCCAGCTGAGCGTGAAGCCCTCCACAGTTTTGCAGATTTTTAAGAACATTAGGTGCTTTTTTAAAGTAAATCTAGAAGACAGCAACAATCTCAAAGTGTTTATGCACTTTAGTAGGAGAAGAGCAGTATAATAGGAGGCAAGGACTGCTACCAAAGTGGCAGTTACTGGGAACTGGCAGTTTCTTCTGTGACATTCACTGCCTTACCCCAGCTAGGGTTGCACTGACCAAGGCTACCATTTCATTTCCAAATAGGGAATTTGTGAGACATGAAAACCTGAAGCGAAAGAAAAGTGAGTTAGAAGTTACAGGACGAGGAGATGATTGTGCAGGAAAGAGGAGCTCCAGAAAGAGTAAAGGAGAAATTCTTAAGAAGCTTCAGTGTAGAAACCTGAGACAGATTGTACCTTATTTCTTCTTATCGTTCACGTCTAAGAAATAATGTAGCAAATTACATTAAAGAGGTTTTGTCAATTTTTTTTATGATATCTTAAGAAAAATTAAAGGCAATTAGCTAACTGGGCTGGGATCAGGAACTTGAGGAAAAGCAGAAATGCTATGTTAGAAATAATTGTTTGACGTGGTCCTTATAGTAAAATATTTCATAGAATCGTAGACTATCACAAGTTGGAAAGGACCCGTAAGTATCATCAAGTCTAACTCCCTCCTCCTTGCAAGACTACCTAAAACTGAACTATATGACTTAAGAGTGTCATCCACATGCTCCATGAACTCTGACAGGCTCGGTGCCATGACATTTCTCTGGGGAGCCTCTTGCAGTGACTAACCACCCTCTAAGTGAAAAAAAACTTTTACTGATGTCCAGTATGACGCAGCTTCAGTCCATTTCCTCCTTGTCGTTGGTCACTAGAGAGAGATGATCAGCAGCTCCTTCTCCCCAGCCCCCTGTGAGAAAGTTGTAAACTGTGATGAGGTCACCCCTTGGTCTTCTCTAGGCTGACCAAACCAAGGGACCTCAGCCACTCCTTGTAAGGCTTGCCCTCAAGGTCTTTCACCATGTTGGTCACCATCCTCTGGTCACACTCTGATAGTTCGATGTCCTTACATTGAGGTGCCCAAAACTGCACGTGGTATTCAAGGTGGGGCACACCTGGGAATACCAGAGAGGAGAAGGATCATCTGCTTCACCAAGGGAAGGCGAAGCGGGTAGTGGGCTCCTACTGGCTGTCAAGACTCATGCCTCTGTAAAGAATGAGCACATTTTGAATGTTAAAAACCAGCATCATGTCTAGGTGTGTCCTGGCACAGTTAATGGAGAGGTGTAAGTGGAAAGCATATGTGATACATATTGATGTACTCAAGTATATATGTAGAAAGGTGTGTTCTCATTAGAATTATTTGTGAGTCTTTTTAGCTGCAAATTATTTGAAAAGTATTAGCATTTATTTTGATGATACAATTCTAGTAAAATAAACAGTATGAATCTCATTCTGCAGTTAATAGCTCCTGTCTGTCAGACTGGAAGCTCCCAATGTGCTCATCTCTTTCTTTAGGGAACCATTTTCTCCGTGCCCTTTAAAGACTTTCTCCAGAACATCTTCATTCTTCACTGTGCAGAGTCCTGAGGCCATTGTACTTTACTGTGGTAACCAGGTCCATCAGACCCTTTTTACTTATTCTCCTAAGGTACAAATTTCGCTGTTCTTTCTACACTGCTTCTGTACATCAGGTACAGTCAACAGCAAATGTTGACTACTTCTGTCGGGCACTACATCTCTGTATCTGTCTTCCATTCCTTGTTTCCTCCTCGGTGCTCCATTATTTTCTGTAAATGCTATTTGTTACATACTGTGGTCAGCATTCTGCCAGAGCCATCTCACTGCATTTAATTATGCTGTGTTGAAGAGTAACTGAGCAGTTAACAGAAATTGCACCCTCATGGAGCCTTGCTGTTGGTGGTTTTGTTTTTTTTTTTCTCCAGCATGAGTGTCGAATCATTGAATATCCTCTGAGTTTAAAATTTACCTGAATATGTTTTACTGTTCCAAAGAGATTACACAATGGCACTGATTAGCAGCAGTGTTTTGTAATACCACTTAAGGCTTTATCACAGTGGAGTACTGCCAGTAATAGTCTTTAATTCACTTATATGTACCAATTCATCTCTGTCAGGTTTCTATTAAATTCTTTACTGGTTTACTTTGTCTCTATCCCCTATATAATAGGGCATGATTTCCACATCTATGTGGCCAAAATTAAAAAAAAAATAAATTAAATCTTCAACAAATTAGCTGTGGTCCATTGATTTGAAACAACAGTGCCATCTCTCCATTTACGTTCACATTTAATCTACTTTTCACAAGTTAATATATTTAGGAGAATCTAGGGAGGTGAAGTGACCAAGGGGCAGAAACAGTTTTACTAATTTAGCAAAAAATTTCAGCATTAGGTTAGGTATATTAGCTGTAAAGTGGAGGGTAGATGTAGCATTAAAACTGTGTGTGTTCATGCATAGACACATGCGTGTGCACACTTGTGAAAAGCCACCACTATATTCAGTATTAATTTTTTTCATCAGAATTATGACCAACGGTGGTTAAAAAGGTGAGTGCCAGACATAAAGAACAAAATTGCTGCATACACAATTTTGTTATTTCTTGCACTGGTTTCACAGTGTACTGGAAGATCTAAACTGTTGGCTCCGGGGTTGGTTCTCCAAATTTGTGTGGTGAAGCAGTGTCTGTGGTTGTTGTTGAAGCAGATCCAACTGTATGTTTCTCCTTTCTTTTTCGTTGTTAGGATTGGTGCAAAACATCAGGAGTTACGGCAAAAGCAACTGAGAGGCCTGAGCGATTATTCCACTGGGTCTGCAGGACCTGACATTGATGATGATGAGGTGGATCCAAATTATGCCAGAGTAAACCACTTCCGAGAGGCTTACCCAGCAGCAGGCAGCTACAGGCCATCATCACCAGCAGTAGCAGAAACCTTTGTATATCCACGGGATTCTCCTTCAACACCAATGGAGAGGGAGCACTTGGAAGGACTGTATGCAAAAATAAATAAGCAGCACTACCCACAGACTTCTGGTGACAGGTAATATTGCCACCTGGCATTGCAAACAGCGATTGCTTTGTGGGGAGGGTGGCTGGCGCTAGGTGGGGGGGGCTGTTCAGATGCCCCAAGCTCCCTGTATTTACTGACTAGAAGGACATGGATTTTCTCTAAACCAAAACCATGATCTGCTGCAGCAGTACCCAAAAGCGTGTGAGCAAGGCAGCAGTCAAACAGAAATCATTACAGAAAAGTCCATATTTCACAAAGAGAATGAATGAACTGACTCCAGTCCAATTCCTGCACTGCTGAGAGAGTGTTTTTCCCCTTGCAATCGGGAAAAGTTCTTACCCTGCAGCAAAAATAATCTGTTTGCAGATCCCTTTCAATTCTGCTGATCATCAAGTGCCTATTAGTAACAGGTTTTGTATGATAGCATGATGTATTGCATATGTTTATGGTCTAGTTTTCCCCAGCTGTGTGGTATTACACACTTTCAATTAGGTTGGGGAGAGGACTGGGAATCATGGCATTTTTATGCAGACCGTGAAGTGTGGCTTCACAAGACTGATTGCCTTTCACAGCCTTTCCAATAACCAAGTGGGAAGGAAAGAGCCATTTTTAATCCTTACTGTCAAGCTTCCAGGTTGATAGCATTAAAGAAAGATGTTCAAGTTTTTCCCTGGGTTAAAAAGAAAACAGAAATTCCTTTGTGTTGATGATGCACCCGCCATTATGGTGATTTTAAAACTGGTTGCTTCTGGAATTTGGGGCTAAAAGAACGTAACACTTCGTTACTATAGTGGCGTTAATATATCGATTTTAGTTTTTTCAAACCAACGTAGGAGCGTGTAGGCAAGATACACAAGTCTATGTGAAAAGTAGAGCTGACAGAGTAAGACATGGGGGACTGGAGGAATTGTTCACGCTTTGAGTTCATATTGCAATCTGTAGTGTCTCCCCATAGCCTCAGTCTGTGCTATGTGATGCCACACTGGTTAATTTTAGAGAAATATGTGAGCACAGACAGAGGAGTGTTTTAGTTTATGGCATCATAATACTTTAAAAGTATCTACTGAGTCGTTGGTATAAATAGTAATAAAACACTTCTGACATAAATCTAAGTTTGTAGCAGGAATGGGCCGAGTACCTCTTTTTCACCTAAATTCAGTATGGTAGAGATCTTTCCACATAGTGACCTTATTAATTTTTTGTTCCATATTACTAACTCTTCTTCTGCTGCATAAGGATGAAGAGGGTGAAATGAGAAGTAGTGATCACAGCTTTTTCCCATCTAGTGGGTTTTGCTTTACTAGAAAAGTCTTGAGACGATTGTCACAGAAGTCACATGAACATTTTTATATAGTGAAGGGATCAGAAACTGAGTTCATACTGACTCGGTAGACTAAGATCTGATAATTCCCCTAAATACAAGTTCATTTATTTTTCAAATATAAATACGTGCAGATATAACTCAATTGGTGTAAGCTATTGTTGTAAAGATTGCTTCTTAATTTCAGTTCTAACAGAACTTTATGGCTTTCCCTTCAGAAAATGTATCCATTTTGAAGTGTGGTTTGAAGTGTTGGTTTTTCCGTGCAACAAAAAGAAATGCTCAAGTCTTTCCCTCCAGCCTCTTTCATCTGATTGCTTGTGTTGCAGTTGTAACTACAGTGAAGGAGCTCTTGGCTTGCTATGTGGACAAGGCTGAAGTCCCAACCAGGTTTGGATTTGGTGTTGGGATCCCGGATTTTAGTGTAGCTTTAGCTGTAATTGTGCGATAGCGTAACTCAGTGAAAAACTAAACCAAAAACATCTAACAGGCAAGAAAAGTTACCTCATATCTGAGCCTCTGATCAGAAGTCACGCTGAGAGGCCATTCCATCTGTGTTGATTCTGTACTGAAAGACAAACAGTCCACAACAACTTCGCTTTGTTGAATTTCTCAGGCGTGTAGAGGCTGTTTAACCAGATTAGGAAAAAAAAATAGGAAATGTGGGATACTTATTAGGCTGCCTTTGTTCTTTTTTTAAATCTTTGTTTCCTTTGTCTCAGAGACAAAAAGGTTCTTGTTATTCACCAGCAGAAATGTGCCAAACGTGAATAATTTTATGTGAATTTACGTAGCGGGTCGTGAGGTCTCAGCCAGCCTTTGCTGAGTGTAGCAGCAACTTCAGGCAAGGAAATCTTTCTGTGCTAAAGGGAGAGGATTGAAAGGCGAAAGAGATGTGGAAAGAAAAGTCCCTTGATAACATGTTAATTACAAAAACAAAGCTGCTTTCAAGGGTCAAGTATGAAAACTACCTCATCTGCCTCAAAATGATGGGAAAGAGCTATAATGGATGCTTATTAGCCAAACCAAAGTTATTTTGTGTTGCAGGGCTGAACATTTATCAACACATTTGTCATGTAATAGCTCATGCTTTGGTCTTCTAACGCATGCATGCTCTCTCTCAAAGTTTCGCTATTAATTTTACTTTAGATGGATGGCTTTTTCTCCCACCTCTGACTCTCAAATTGTCATATAATGTGTGGAGACTTGATCAGTGGCTAAAGTAAATGAGTTTTTGGGGTAGAAGGGAGATTTGAACACAGAGAATAGATTATTTCATTTCAATCTGGAAATTCTAGTTATGTGTCATTATGATAGAGAATTAAAACTCATCATTTGAAACAAGAAGTTCATTTTTATTTTATTTTATTTCGTTTTATTTTTGCAGAAGAATGTATTATCATGATTAATGCCTTTTAAAATTTAGAGGCCATTTATAAAGTAAGAAGCTTAGTGGTCAGATAAGTGCTGTTCACCTTTTACGTATGCTTGCTCACCTTCTCTTCTCTTATCACCAGATCTGTTGAATGTTCCTGGTTCATTATTGGCAGTAGATTTGCAGCTTAAACTGAGAATCTCCTTCAGTACACAGAAAAGCAATAGGCTGCACATGTATGGAGTCTGTTGCTTTAATCATTATGAAGTACGTTTGCTGCCTCCAAGCACTGCTCCTCAGGGCACACAGGGACCTGTTTCACAGTGCTCTTTGCATACTAACACCCCCTTTACCTACACTTGCATCTGGCACCTCAGGGTTTTTTGCTTTGGGTTTTTTGGGGGGCTTGCTTTGGGTTTTATTTGCAACTGTTTAGTAACGTTCTTCTGCACTGCTTCACAATTGTTGATTTTCATTCCAACGATGACTGTATTCAGTGAAATAGATGTAATTTTTTGTGTATATTTTGCTGAAAGCTTTGGAGTTCGTAACTAAGAGAGGTGCTATATAAATGTAAATTGTCCTTATTAATGAATATAGTGAAGCATTAGCATGATCAGTGTATTCTGTGAATGTTAAGTTAAAGAGAGTGAAAAAAAATTAGCTGGCAAAATCACACATTTCTTTGTAAATCAAGCATTTTTCTGTTTATTTCTAATTAGCCACAATTTTCTCTAATGCAAATGGCATCCCAAAGGATGGCGCAGCCTGCATAGACACCTTGTGCAGCTGGGGAGCTCGCAGGGTCTTTGCCTGAGACGCTGTGCATTTTCCCAGCCCGCAGCAGAGGCTGGGTGATCTGTGGCCCATATGTTCCTGAGACGCGGGGTAGGGCGCAGCTCTCTGGGTTCAGTCATCACAGCTGTACCATGACAGAGCTGAGTTGCACCATGGCAGAGCCTGCGTGTCAGACCAAAGCCAAAAGAGCCTATGCACAGCACTATTATCACTTAAATGTCAGGCATGTCACATGATGCAACCCTTTCTCACGTTTTGAATAAGCAATTTCCTTTTTTTCTTCCCTTGAACGTGGTGCTGTCAAATGTCCAAACACTCCGAGTACATCTCCAGAAAGATTCTAGAGGCTTCACTCATCTTATTTCCTCAGCCCAGAACTATGAAACATCTAAAGTCTGATGCCAAACTCATTGCCAAATATAATTCTTCATCTATTTATGTGTCTTATCTTGAGGAATTTCAAAGTGCTAGTCTGACGAAAATGAATACAGTTTTCCTTTGTTTAGAGGGAACAGATTCAGTGCTGTATCTTGTTGCACATTTTAAAAAATACTAATAAAAGACCCAATGTTGTTTTATTGTGTGGGAGTAGAGTCCAAAGCCCCGGTCTGATCCAGCTTTCTGATTTTGGAGATGCTTTGTTGGATCTCACTGTGCAAGAGCTTATACTCTTCGATGTTAATTAATTAATTGAAAAACAGACCTTCCCTATTTTGGAGCGAAAGTTTCTTTATAGAAACTTGCACTCTTTCAGAATGTTTAATCTAGCAGCATACAAAGTTGAAAACAGGGGAATGAAACACATACCTCTGCACAACCCTAACTCTGCCCCTCTCATCCCACCCTCAGAGCTGGCCAGTCATGAGAGAGGGGGGCAGGGATGAGAGAGGGGGGCAGGACACTGAGCATTCTGCCTCTCCCTTGGAAGGATCAAAGGAAAAAACTGCTGTGCATGTCCCAAGAAACCAAGTGGCAATTGTAAGCTATGTGTAAGCCTGAGAGCAGAGTAACAAGGGAGTTTTGAAATTCGGCAAAGGAAGCATTTCTTACTGAAAAGCACGCTAAATGTTTGTCTTTGGGGCAGGTGTAGGTAGCTCACATCCTGCTCAGTCCGTGGCGGTAGGAATACGGAGCTGCACGAAAAGGCTTTGTTCAAAAAGCTAGGGTTGCCCAGATATGTTGCTTAGCCTTATATGTCTTGTAAGCCAGAAAGTCAGCTTTTCTTGTTCTTGATTCCTTGTCCTGTATCTAAGACATTGCTCATTGTGCATCCATTTACAACACCTTTTATCACTGACTTGCAAAAAAGCAATCCACTGCTCTAGGAGTGGATGTTCTTTACTCAGGAGTGATTATTCTTTAAGATGGGTATCGTGGAGGCAAGGTAGAAATTGAATGAGGCTGTGTAATATCTGTGTACCCTTTGCCACTGTACCTTATGTTAAAATGGGAAGAGAATTATGGTCATGGATTGGAATAATTTAATTTACAAAGTGTGACGAGTACAAGCAAGGCATGTACTCTCTCTTAACATATAGCCTCTTCTGTCTGCTGTCGTAAAATGAACTATACTATTTCTCCGTCCTATACTACCCTTCATCGCCTGAGACTCTCTGATTCCTCTGGAATTTATTCTTTTTGAAACGTACCACGGAGCCCTCTGAACCTTTGGCGGTGATCTGCTCACTGTTCCCTGTAAGGTTAAAACCACAGACTTAATGTCTGGCAACTTACTATCCTTCCTGGCTAATAGATTTTTGACAACAGTTAAATTCAAACTGGCATTGGCTGGCACAGCAAAGGTTCAGTGGTTCCCAGGGGCTCTCGGTAGAGCCCTGGAAGCAGGGCAGCCCAGAAACCACTTTGACCTCCAGTTCCACGAGAGTGTAGGTTGTGCCATTGAAGTTACACTTCTGGGGGTTTTTTGCTCCTAATAGAATTCATGATTTTCTTCCTCAGAAAGCACTAATAGGTGCTCACTGTGAGCACTGGACCTTTTGGGTCATGTTTAAATGAGCCTTTGTTTTATTTGCCACCTATATGGAAAAAAAAATAGTTCTACTGGTGGTCGTCACGAAAAACTACTTGGCAAATAGAGTTCAAAATGCTCTTTCCCAGGAACCTGTCATCCAGATCCTTCCAAGTCTGGGACTGTAGCCCAATCATTTTCTTCTCATGGAAACCCCAGATTTCATGGAACTCAGGTGACCCTGAGCATTTTAAAGCATGTCTAAACAGAAGGAAAGTGTCAAACTTAAACCAGAGCAGAGCTGCTGCTGTGTAATGCGTGCATGCTTGTTCGAGGCCATGCATTCTTCAGCAGAAATAAATTCTGCCAGGAATAGTCACAAATCTGCCTGTGTATGTCCTGCCTGCTAGGGTTTGCAGTTGGATCACCTCACTTATTGACAGATGTGTAAAATTTTATACTCTGCACTCCCACAACTCCCTTGTGACTGTCCTGCTGCAGATGCTGGTGAGCCTGAGTTTTGGCAGCTGTGTTAAGCATTCAGGTTTGTGGGGTTTTTTCCCTTCCAGCCCTGTCTTTTCTTATGTGATATATTACTGCATGGAATTATTTTATGTTAATTGTGCATATTTATTGATAATGTCCCATTCTTTCAGTTGTTGGGATGCAAAATGCAAAAGATAGGTCCCTGGAGAAAGAGCAGGTCTGTTACTGGAAGATGAGACCGTACCAGAGGATATAGAGTGAAATGCAGATGGTGTTGTCAGCCTCTTAAATGTACAAATAAAGACAAAATGAGATCGTCCATGCAGCTGGAATGAAATCATATGGCCTTGCATGTGTTCCTGCCATAGCGTATTTCCTAGTGTGAGCAAGAGATGCTAAATTCTATCTTATGCAGGATGTTGTTTGACTCAAAGCTCAAACTTTCTCCTTTAATCAGCAGCAGGATAATGTGTGTGTGCTAACTTTTCTCTGCAAAAAAAAAAAATTTAACAAAACGCCATTTAATTTTAAATGCTAATATGTATGTGTGGTTAATTAAGAAGCCAGAATTGACTATAAGGCTGGTAAGCTCCAAGAAAGAGAGAGGAAGATTATTACATTTCTGCTCGTGAACCAGCTGATAATGTGCAAAATTAAGATTTTGTAAGTGGCATTTTAAATGAATGGTTAATGGCTAAAGATTAATTAAACAGTCAGAGTTGTTCAAAGTAAAGCTGTTAAATCTTGTTTATAGGCCAGTCACTTTCATACTTAAAGTGCAAACCCTAATAGCATGTGGTATTTCCATTTAGCAGGCAAGCAGTGTGACTAGGATATTTCCCTTGCACAAGGAAGTCTGCCTTACAGGATACATGGTTGTGGATGAGTGGATGTAGCATTGTGTCCTGTGTTTTCTTCTTCCTGATGAAGGTGTCTGGTAGCAGTACACACAGAGAAATGCATTTCCTCTGAAAACATAATCTTAAATAAAATTGCTAAATCTTATTTTAATTAAAATGTAAGGGACATGGTTAAATCAGATGGAGTTCTGTTTTCCCTCTACTCTCCAGTGTTCTGTTCTACTTCCTGCACTTCAGGGTTTTCAAAATGCCCAGCTCTTCATTGCTCCAGGTTGTCTCTTTGGCTCCATCATTAGCCTAGCAGAGGTGCTCTAGCTAAGAAAAGAAAAAGGTATGTTTTCAGTCAGGTTTATTCTGTACTGCAGTTCTGGTTAAATGATGAATGTTAACCGAGTCCTATTTCCCCGATTAAAGAGAAACAACAAGCAGAAGGTCATTATGCTGCTCACAGTTGTAGGCTTGTCCTTCCAGCAAGTCCTTTGCCAAGAAACTGTTTGTTTTAATTCTGTTTTCCCTTTCTCTCAGCCCAGTTCCCAATTTTTTTGTTAACTATCTGGTGGTTTTCCTCCAGCTTCTTGATACAGTCATTTTGCCTTGTGATCTCCTAGCTTCTGGATATACAAGTAGTTCCAGGGAAAGCCCCGGTGACTTGGCCTTGTACAAGCTTCGCTATGTAGCCCTGTGCAAGATGAACCTGCACTGCTGACCTTACAGAGCTCGCGCTCTATCCAAAACCATGACTTGCAAAAAATCCTCTCCTGGTTTTTTTTGCCTAGATGCTACTAGTTAAATGGAAGAAAGAGATTCTTTCTTTCGTGGTAGAGATAATCTTGGTTTAATAAAACAGACCCGTAGGTGCAGGTATGGGATTTTGTTGTGCTAGACTTTTTTAAGTCTGTGCACGCTATGAATCTGTCTTTTGTGGGGGGTGGGCATGAGGAGCACAGACCAGCTCATGTATGAGCATCTGTATGTTCAAACTCTGGGTGATGACAGGGGCTCACAGCAAGCTCTGTCCTGACTTTTCACTTTGTTGAGATAAATTAGTGGCTTCTGGTCAAACTATTTTTAAAAAAATAGTTAAAGTTTAGTGGGAGGCAAAGAATTGTTTCCTAAAAATCTTAAAGTAATGGACAAAGGGTTAAATTTGGAGGAGGGAAGGGGAAAGGGCCAATGCTGTACTGCTTCTCTCCTCTTAAGAGGACAGTGATAACTGTCCAGTGGAGATGGAGAAGTAACTCATAGATGTGATGGGGAAAATGGGCATAGACTGACTGGAGCCATGAGAAATATTTTCAGTGTCTTCGCTTCTGTTTGAGGTTATCTGAGGTCGGTGGGACCTGTGCCAACAGGTTCCTCTGAGCTACAGGTAAAGCAATCCCCAGCCCTCCGTCATTAGGCAGTGAGGAGTGTAACTGAGTCCTGAGAGTCTTCAAGAGAGACCCCTCAGTTTCCCATACCTTCTCAAAATAAACACTCAGTGGTTTCCTCAATTCACCAGGAAAAATTCTTAGACCAGTTGAGATGACTGCAGTACAGAGACCCACGGGGCATACCTCAGACCTACCAGCACTGCCAGATTTTACTTCTGCCAGGAGCAATGCAGTAGCTCTGGTAAGCTTTTCCTGCTCATGTCCAGGCAAGATGCTTAGATTTGTATGATACTCATGCAGCTTAGCTGGGCAGTAGGAACCTTAGAGTGGAAACTCTTCACGTCTCTACACATCCATAAGATGCATGGAATTCTTCCCATACACTGATTTTTCTGCAGTCCCAGTTTACCTGGAGTTTACACTGGCATATCTTTAAAATTTTTTTCTGCTACTCTTAATCCTTCTGTTCCACTGAGTGACTTAGTTCTTAACATAATAAGATAAAAAAGATCTAATAGGGCCACAGATCTGACCTGAGAATGGGAACCTTCTCATGGAGGATTCAAGCATCTGAGAGCAGGATAAAACAACTGCTCCTAAACAGAGTCCAGGACCTTGCTCTCCCTGCTTGTGCGAAGGTTCCAGTGGTGAAAGGTTACACAACTACTTCATAAGCAGCATTGCTGATAGCAAGTATAGGCAGAAGCATGAACAAGATTTTTCAGTTAGCAGAAAACTGTAAGAATTGATGCTGTTTGAAAAGCTTAAAATCACTCAATATTGTGCTAGCAAAAATATTGGGAGGACTAACGAGATGTGATGGAAATGTCTTAATAGACAACAGGATGCTGAATAAAAAGACAATAATTGTGATTATTGTCTGACAGCTGTGCAGAGCATACAGTCGATGACAAACTCTAAAACTGCTATTTTTCAATCCATGATTAAAAGTCCAGTGGCACAGACTGTAATCCACAGGGACACAGTAAGCCAAGAAAATAGTTCACTGTTCATCAGCTCAAGCCTTCAGAAGTAGTGAAGTTGGTGCATACTCTGAACCTCTGTGACTGTACTTACATTCCCGCAAGGAGACCTGGCACTGTGTGGAGTCCATGGGTACGGTGGCAGAGGAGCAGTTTCTCTGGCAGGCTCTGCAGCTCTGACGTTGATCGAGGTGTTGGTGTTGATCTTCTTGCTTTGTGAAGAGTCACAAGACTGTCATAGAAAATGAAATAACTCGTCTTAAACCTCATTGTGGCCTGCATATGAGAGAAAGTGAGGTCTTTCGTTAGGACAGAGGGACGTGAGTAAGTGATGTTGCTTCATATAACTACCCTGGTTATCTTTTTTTGTCACTAACTTGTCCTTGATGTCTGGAGGCCATTCTTAGAAAGTAGTGGAGAATTGGTTGCATGGATGATTTTGTACTCTTCATTTGCCAGCAGAACAGGTGGCTGCCTTCATTTTTCTGGTCCACCAAGCTCAAGTCAAGAAAAACAAAAAACAGCTCATGATAAAAAAGATGGAAGAGTGAGTGTGAGATACCTCTAGAAAGTGCTGCAATTGAAATAAACGTAGCTTAATTTGTTAAATTTTTTTCCCCCTTCTTATTTCTCTTCAGTATTGTATTTGTGTACCAGTAGGTCAGTGTGACAGTTTCGCAGTGTCACATTCCTCTGTTGAATCTGCACTCTGGGAGATTGGTAGTCGCTTCCCTCCAGGAACTTGGAAGCAGGAAGGGGAAATGAGAAAGAGCCAACTAATGTTTTAACATTTCAAAGAACATTTTATCGTTCAATCTTTGACCCATATTTATGGTTTAATTTCTTCATTCACTTAAAATTTTAATCTTGAATAAAATTTTTCAGCATAATAGTGTCTTAGGGGCATTTCTTCTCAAATCGGTATTAGCTAGAACATGTCCTTCAGCAGTGGAGTTTATCTGTTATAAACACTTCTGCCCTTAGGCTTTGATGAGTACTTAGTCCTGGATATGGTTATTACCTCATAAATGGGAATCAGTCGCAAATGATCATTATGGTATTTACATAAAATGCATGGAAGACAATTATTTTGAGACTGGCCTGTAAGTTTAAGCATAGAACGTGTTCCCAATGCAAATGCTGCACGTGACCTGGCAATTGAAAAGTAATCAACAGCACACCTTTGGAGGGATGAAAAATATATTCAAAACATGGTCTGTCTTGCGGAGAGGCAGGGGAGTGCAACTGTTTTCTAGGCCTGAGTCACCGTAATGCTCAATAATTGTCTGGAAGGGCTGCTTTAAGTGAGCGCTTGTATACGGTAAGTGTGCTGCTGACTGGGGGCCTGCCTTGCTTCTGCTCTGCTCCTGGATCAGGACAGTGAAGGCCTTTGCAGCCAGAGTCCCCACTTTACGTGTCGGCTGATATTTCCATAACGTGACAAAGGTGTGTGAGGTTGTGGAGGAGAGTTGGGGAGCAGCATCAGAGCAATAAACCTGTTCCTAATTGTTATTGATTGTTAGGACGCAAATTACAAGCAGAGTGTGTGCAGTCCTGCACCTGAATAAGGTGGTGTTTGCTTCTGCTGTCCCTGTCCCTGGTTTAAAAAGAAACAGGAGGCAATTATTTTGTGCCTCTGTATACAATGGCAATATTTAAGCAGCAGCTGCTTCAGAGAGAAGTGTAAAGAGGACTTGGGGGAAGGATTTTATCTTTTCCTCCTTTTCTCTGTAAATACCACTGTCTGCATCAGTGGTGATGCTTTGACCTGTTTGCTACAGAGCTTGAAAAGTCTCTTGCGCTTAGTGACATGGTCTGGCTCCAAAACTGAATAGGCAGAGTCTGATTCTCTTTCTTTGAGCACTGCTACAAATAGATTATCAATCTAAATATGATAAGTGCTTGAGAATTCCTCCCAAAATTTAGACTTGTTAGTCTGATTGCTAGTTTGCTGGGATTTTTTTACGTGTCTGGCTTCTGAAATGATTAACAGTATTCCTTCATACCTTTTCACCTTTAATCTGCACTCTGGCCACTATCTCGTTACTGTTAGCTCTGGCAAATATACCAGATGTCAGAGCAGCTTCATTGTTCTGGTTTTTTTTCTTCTCAAGACCCTAGTGCATAGATAGAAGCTAATTTCTCTTTTGTGTTAAAACCTGCCTCTGAGGAATAAGATTACCAGCGTTCAGTCTTTGGCTGATAGGAATACTGAGGTCTCATGCCTTCTGAGTGCTTTGTCTCAGTTAATGTTTCTACTAGCTCCATGCATTTGTAGTGGAGGTCTCTTCTCCTGTTATGCTTGTAGAACCTTAAATTAATATCCCATTACTTTAGTAAAACAATTATAACATGTTTTCTAAATGTTTTCTTTATTCCCAGGGTTGACAAATGATACACAAAGACACCTCCTCTTCCAAGTGGGCGGAAATTAAAAATCATGCCAAGAAAAATGCTGTTTCTCAGAAAAGATTCAAAATATGCATTGTTTAAAGTGTGGCATAAACAAAATAGATTATGTAAGGTTCGTGAGCCTTTGTTTGGGGTGAGATCACTCGCTTGTGGGTCCACAGCTTCTCTGCTAACGATTCGTAGGACTTACATTTAAAAAGCAATGCCTGAACTACTGATTTCCCCATTGACTTTGAAAAAGATAGTTAGGGAGCTTCGGGCACAGCTACCTTTATTTCTGTGTTAGAGCCGCTGCTGTGCTGGACTAACACAGCAGTGACTCCAGACATTTAAAAAAACATATTTCTTTAAAATGGATAGGAAGCAACTGATTGATTTAAAGGTAACAGATGTGAATGTGTGTTTACTGGGAAGAAAAGTGACAGTTCACATCTGAACTTAGATAAACACGTAAATTTGGTAGTAGATGCTTCATTTTTGTAGATATAGGTAGTAACATATGATAGCCACTGTATATGATAAAATCACACCCATTGCCGCTACATAAAAGAAAACAAGAACAAATGAAATCGTTAATGCTTTCATATTGTATCCTCTTATTTCCAGTAACATAGCATGCCTGGTACTTAATGGAGCATATCTTTGAGAGAATCAGTAGGTATGATGTTCTGGAAAACATGAAAATCTGCAACCTTGCATCAGAGGCCAAGGCAATATCTTGGATTTGACATTTTTTTTAGGACACAAATTATGTCACTGATATAGCTACATAAGCTAGAAATTGTAAATTTATGTTGCACAAGCTGAAAAGCAAATGATAGCATGTGGATTTGTATCTGCTGCTCGGAAGGAAGACTGATGTGCAAGTCCAGATTCCATCAAAGTGGTGAAATTTCTGCTGATTGAGGTGGGAAATCGGAAATGATTCCCCTGCCTGCTTCTCCCTGAAAGAATGATGAAGTGGTATTTTCTTTTCTGTTTTATACTTATTAGTTTCACAGCCAGATTACTGTAACTTGAGCTTTTTTGCCATACTTCTGCATGACTGTATTTGTTAACCACTTTTATTACCTTTTGGCCTGTTCTTTGCATCATGCTATTGACAAAATGAGTTTTACATTTTTTTTTCCCTGAAGTTGAGAGCATAGAGTATGGAAGAAATCCATACCAAAAAAAAAAAAAAAGTCTGAAATGTTAATTGGACTAGACTACAGCATTTAAAGTAACCTATTCTATCGTCCATTTACCTCCCTCATGAAATGAAAACTCTATTTTGATCTGAACTGTCACAGATAATTTCTGCACATAAAACACATCCAGAGACAGCTTTCAAATGGAGTTGTCACTTCTTATTTAGCAGACTGGGGACTCTCTATTGTTGTCAAACCCTCTTTGCAAAAGCATCACTAACAGTGATTTGCACAGTTGTATTGAATGGTTGCACAGCCTCCATGAAACAAAAAATTCCATGTTGGTTCTGGAATCCTCTGCTGCTTAGGAAAAAATTCGTTTTCTACGTATACACTATTTTTAAGCTGATTTTTATACTGTGTGCTGGAATTGTTTTTAGTGTAATTAGGTTTTAGTGTGAATCGTGATGATAAACATTTAAAAGCTAGTAACCAGCGATCTGTTATTTTCCCTGTCCTCTGTGCGGCAAGAAGTTTGTCTTGAATTTCTTCACAAATTTCAGGAATTCTTAAGCAACTGCGCTGGGAATATCTCTGAACTGCTGCCTCAGAGTGTATTCCAGCCAAGATGCTGAGGCAGGGCTGTAGGGCACTTGTTTCCAGACTGCTGTTCTGGTGGTGGCCAACGTGGCCATCTGGTGAGGCTGGCTGGAAGACCCAGCTATGGCATCGCAGAAGACAACAGCTTAAAAGTTGAGAACTGCTATTCTTCAGACTTTATAACATTCAGTTTGCCCTCAAACATGATATATTTTCATAAAATAAATTTGCCTCCTGGCTTCAGTTTTATTCTTACAAATGTATGCTATTGGAATATGCAGTTAAATAATAGCAGCGTGTGATTTTTGTTTCATTTTCCTCTCAAGGGCAGAAAATTAACCAGGATTAGGGGGTGAAGAATTTGGTTAGTGTGATGAGTTGTCCTTTACTGCTGGCTCCAGGACTACCTTATGCAGAATTAAACAGCAAAACACAAGCTGGCAAAGTGCTCTTCTGACCTAATTCTGCACTACAGATAGCAGACTATCTGCCGATCTATCTGATGAGCGTGACTTTGTCAAATCCAGATGTATGTTCGGGAGTGAAAGGAATGAAGCGCAGATGAGGCCCGAGAGCCAGGGTCTTGCGTTTTCTCCAGCTGCCTCAGTCCTGCAGCTGGGCTTGGGGAGCAGGACTGGAGGGAAGGATTCTGCCGGTTGCAGTGTAAAATCTACAGAAAAACAAAGCTAAAAGCTAGAGCCTAAGACATTACTGGTCAAAGCCAATTGCCTCAGTTAAGGGCCGTATCTTCTGTAATGAAACAGGACATAAAACTGGAAATCACATTCTGATTTCTAAGCTGTATGCCAGAAAATTTGAGGGTTCTTTGTTCAGTGTGGCTCAAACTTCCTCCTAGAGAGGAGGGTTCTGTGTTCCCACTTCTGCTTGTGAATGTAGTGGATTCATGAATCGATTTTAATGGCTGTCCCATGGGAAGCAGTGAATTAGATGAGCGGAGAAAAAAGGGTAATTTTGTGCATTAATGGAGAATATACTTGAATGGGAAAAATGAGGGAAGGAAAAATCTTATGGTCACTGTGCTTAAGTCAAATGATAATGCACATCCATGGGATTTTAAACTTTGGTCATTGCAGAAAAAACTACAGCAGATGGAAGCAATATCTCTTTTCCCCAAATCTTGGTGGGCCAGCTTGCTTTCTTCTCCTTGGATGGGACAAGTGTCTGGAGCTGGACTGGATACAGTATATCCATCCCTTTCCTGCCCCAGGAGTGGAGGCTTTGATCCACATTTATGCTAAGTTTGCAAGCTTATAGTTGAGGATGGAGAAGTGGATGGATGTTTATCCTACACTGGAAACAGTAATTTTGGAGGCTACATTTTCACAGGTGTTCTGTACACACTGTTTACAGTTACCTGACATCAAAGTGGCTTGGTCCTCTTTGTCCAGTAGCTCTATCAAGTTGTTAGTTCTTTTAAATAAGTAAAAAAAAATGTATACGGTCTGTCTGTATTGACTTTTTACAGCAGTGATGTTCATAAACTATGAAATTGTCTTTGCAACCTGTGTAGGCATGTTAAATTTACCTCCTTGCTAAAAAAACTGCAGATCAGTATCGTGTCCGTATTATCTTGCATGACCCCACCTGCTTTTACTGTGTCCTTCATTCTACTCAGGACTTTTTATTTTGCATCTTTTTATTGTGTGTCTGTGCTGAGCCTATTGCAAGAAGAGTTGTAACTCTCATGAGGTCATTCTAGTGGTATTTTCTTCCTGGGGCAGTCTTGAAAGATTTGAAGGTCATCTCAAAACTATGTGGAGATAAGGAAGATACCGGTCAGAAGCTGGAGTGAGGCCCCTCCAGCCTACCTTGGTTAGACTGGCGCTCACTCTGGAATTTGCAAAGGTCTGTACCCTCATGTGTTTGCCTGACCTTTCGGACGTGGTGTATGCCTGTTCTTCCCAGGTGCTCCAAACCAGCTAGCAAATGGCCTGCTCCAACCCAGAGGTGGTGTGCCGAGGTTAATCTTGGTGTGTCCTTTGAGAGCACAGTACCATCCAAATAAAACTTCAAAGCTTGGTTTTCTGCGGGTCTGCCTTCAAAACATGAAGCAAACATGTCCCACAGCAATGCCAATTAGTGACTCTTGAGAATCTCCCTAAGTAGTGGTCGCACCCTCATTTCAAAGGCAATATATGGGGCCATTATCTGAGCAAATACAGAGCATGTCACTGAAAATCCGTTGATGATGAAGAATTCTGCTTACTGTTGACTGCAGCCAGATACAGGATGGTGAGTAAGGGGTAAAACATGAGCCCTTGATCTCTGTGGGTTTTTCTCTGTAAACAGGTCAGGGTTTCACAAGAGCTCACGCAAAACACGAAAAAAGCTGGAGATGAGTCTCAGGGAATATGTGGGGAAAAAAGGAGGCAAGGATAGAAGAAGGAATAGCAAACATGAGAAAAGCATCCTTTAGGGGGAGAGGGAAATCACATAAAAATATTTTTTTAAAGGAAAAAAATTAAGGATTTGAGCAGGCCAAGAGCTTTTCTTCGCAAACTGGCAAAAAAATGTTTGTGCATAAAAGAACTAATTCAGGTTTGAAAAAGTCCAAAAGATACAGTGAAAGCTGAATCACCCCAATTATTTTGAAACCTTCAAGGAGAAACATACAGGAAAACTATGGAGAAAATATACTGCTAGACATATTCTTGATCTGCTGTGGGACGAGTGTGTTTGGAAACACTATCATATCAGTATTGTTTTAGTGTCCCGAGCTTCATTGTTAAAAGAAGTTAACTTGTATGAATCTGAAACATTTTGAGATTTTTTTAGGTAACTTCTCATGTGATGTGATGCTGCTGTATGCCTCCTTCCAGTACAAAATGTAGAATTCCAGATATGTGCTGTCTGTAGATACCTTTACCATTAACCACTCCCCCCGCAACCTTTTCTGCAGTATTCACTTGTCAGCTTTGACCACGTTCCCCAGGGTGAGATTTCTCCTTGTTTTATAATGAGGAACAGGACTTTGAGGTTTTTCTGTGTGTTGCCACCAAAAATGATGTTACAACCGAGCTAAAGCAGCAACAATGGCAAGATACAGTAATAACCATCCCATGTGAGATTTAGATTAACCATTCTTCTCTTTCATTCATATAATGCCTCAACAGCATGATCAGATTTGCTGTTTTCATGTAAACCATCATTAATTGCCTGAGTTAGGAAACTAGGTTCTTCTGTAGTGAGGGGGGAGAGAGAGGCTCCCCTACATTCGGAGTGGAGCTTCACTTTCTCTGGCTGCAGCTATGGCACTTTATTTATCTGATTTTTATTTAAAATGGCGTTTGCTTTTTCCAGCATGAAGATTTGGGAGAGTGGTAATGCTTCTATTAGAAGTGTTGCCTTTGTGTTTGCTTTAAAGCATAAGGGGAACTAAGGAGTAGTTGCTGGCTGCAGACCTCCAGCACTGCTGGTGAGGGAGGAGAGCAGGAGCGGGTGTTGCAGCAGCACTCACAGCCTGTCTCCTCCTCCATCTGAGGAGGCTGCTGATGTGGCTGCCAGAGGAACCTTTTCAGCTTGTAAGGGACAGCTGTGGCACCCAGGTGGCTCCCATCAGCGGTGGCAGCAACAGGAGTAGGAGCCACAGTCTGGTGCTCTCCTTCCCCAGGGAGTGCAGGAGAGCAGGCAGGGGCAGCTCTTTGAGAGGCAGAATGCGGTGGAAGGGGATAGAGGTGGTGTGTTGCACGGAGGCAAGGGAAGCTCCCCATGTATGAGAGGTGCAGAAGCTCTGCACCCCCTCCTCCCCAATCTTTCAGTCCTTTGTCTTTCCCCACCTCAAGGTTTTTGGCACTTTCCTCCCTCCTCTGTTTTTTTCCTCCAAGCCTCCAAGAAATCTTCCCTGCCTCCCCCTGAAACTTGCTCTGCCACTGCTGAATTGCATTTTACTACCCCACAAAATAAACTACTTGGTCTCCATCATTTGGGCAGCAAAATGTAATTTGCTTGTGTTGCTTCGGATCTTTGAGCCAATTCTGGTCTGGACACTTTTATCACTTTGCAATCTAATCTGCTGAATATCTCAGATCCTCTTGCTTTGAAAGAAATTTTTTTTAAGACAAAATTAAAAAAAGGCTGTGTACTTACAAAAACCCACATGCCCTCAGATATCTCTGTATATATGTAGATACATGTATACTAAATAAAAAATACATCTAACATATAGAAGTCCACACCTAACTTGCTAATGTCAGCTACAATTGATAGACAGCTAACTCAGACTCTTTTTATAGTCCATTTCTAAAATGAAACCATAAATTTTAAAGCTAGGCTTCATCATTGCAGAGAAAAAAGCTTTTCCAGCCTATTGATGAAATATAACATTTGATAGGATTTATGGGGCCTAGATTCAGGAGGATCATTTGCAGAGCACTTAAAGCTGCTTTTTCCTGCCCTTTGCCTTGCCTCCTCCCAAATACACATACCAAAAAAAAAGCCATTAGTAATGAAAAATTATTAAGGAAGATTTTTCTTGATTCCATACAAATGTCAATTTGAGCGAAAGAGGAAGAAAACAGTTGTAGGAGTTCTTACAGTAAAGGGGTCTATGTAGAGCAGGCTGATTATATGAGAGGAATACTGAATTTTTAGTAATAAATACCCAGTGTGATTATTTGCTGTAATACAGTCATTTGTAATGTGTGTGTGCATATGTATTTTTAATAGTACCGGATGGAATTTATTTTTTTATCACATTGAGATATTCACAAACCAGCCACTTAAAGTTAAAAATAAAAATGATACCCAGCTTCTTGGTATCTTGATAAAGTTTCCTTCTGGCTTGTATTACCAGAGTGATAATTTCAGAGGAAAAACATCTTCTGTAACTTGTGATCACAGTATCTGTCAAATGGTAGGAAATGAAGAAAACTGCCAGACAGTGTCAGATTTATTAACAGCTCTAAGAAAACCAAAATTAATGCATTTTCTTGTCTTTGATGGGTTGAAATGTCCATGTGCTGTACTTATCTTAATGGACAAGTGAAGGAAGTAGCACTCATCAATTAAGTCTCTCATTAAGCTGACTACAGCTTAATCTGGAGCACATGCAGGAGTACTATGTGCTTACCAGGCTGTACCTCAAAGGTGTTGCGCTTGGTAAGGAGCACTCATGCCTGCAGATGTCAGGAGCAAAGCAGCCACAGTCCTCCAGGCAGGGAAAGGACACCTGGACTGTGCCAGGTGTGTGAAGGGAGTTGCTGGCCTGACTTCCATTGGAAAACTGTGTTTCTACCTGTTAATAACCAGTCGTCAACCATTTGGGTTGAAAATGCCTATGTAGGAGGTGGGCTGAAGCTGAATTTTTATGGAAGATCATGACAGTTGTTTCAGGGGGGCTTGGAGGGAGAAGGCAAGGGGTTGTTCTGTCTGTGTAAAAAGTAAAAAATAAGCATATGGTTCTTTCAGTAAGAAGGTAGTCTTTCCATACACTGGGAAAGGGAGCTTTGTATTTAGGAAGGGAATACAGCCTAGTCTTATACCAGACTATTGCTTTTGCCACCCCATGAACGTTGGCAATTTGGCTAAGTTGTAAGACTTCACACACATGTGATAGAAACTTGTCTGCTGACTTCACCGAAAGTGCTCGTCCTGAACTGCCAGAATGTAAACTTGCTTTTCCACTAGCAGCTTCTCCTCACTGCAGGGACCAGAGATGTTGGAATGAAGGATGAGGTGAAGCAGGTGTGGTCAGTGTCCCCTTGTTCTAGAACGCCTCTCCTTCCAAGGAAAGGGTGAGCTGATTTCAATGCAATATCCTAAGAAATGCTGTGGAGAGTTGGGACAGGAGTAGGAACAGAGAAGAAGCAGAGTTGCTAGAGCAGCTGGAGGATGAGGAGAATAAAGGAGGGGTGCTGGATCAGGGCTGAGTTGTGGACAGTAAATGGGTGCTTCAGAGTACAGAGAAGTTTACCGCTGCTGCAGGTGTAATGTGTGTGCAAGTTTAACTTGTTCAAATGAGTGTGTTAGACATGAGCACACTCATTTGAACCAGTGCGGAAAGCAAGAAATGCTGTTGGGTGTCCCACACCACCTGTGGCCTCGTTGTTGCTGGCAGACTGCTTTGTGAAGTGTTTCTGGGAGATGGGTTCCAAGGAGTAGTGGAGGGAGAGGGGCTGACCTGGGTGCATCAGGGGAGGTGTTTCTGTACTGCAGCAGCCTGTGGCACAGGAATCTGCTTGTATGGGAAGCCCAGAAATGGGTGGAGGAAATTGGCATCCTTGGCTGAAAGATAGGAAGGGAAGGAGTTCCGAACTCCAGGATGAGACCAGGGAATGAGAGGAGAAAGACAAAAACAGATGTGAAAGGATTTGTGAGGTGTGCCTCTAAACACAGCACCTGCAACCATATGACAGTCATTCGGTAGAGATGGACCTGACCCAGAGCACTTGCTTTAGCATTTCTGGGGCTTCCCAGCCAAATGTTTGCTCCTTCTCTTCCAGGTGAGATACACCAGGAAATGATTGTGTGTAGTTTGAAGACTTGGTTACTTTTTTTTTTCCGTATTAATTTAGCATTTTTCACAACAACTGCTGAAAAGGAGTAATACTTACCTTCAGTCTTAAACACCTGAAATTCAGCACCGAGTTCTCCAAGTGGAGAAGTGGGAATAATTTCACAGCTGCAATGGAGCTACATCCATAAGAAGGAGCTAGAAAAGCTGTGCACATCTGGGAACTTCCATTGCCTGTATAACAAAAAGTAATAAAGTTAGACTGCTAACTTCAGCCCCCGAGTTCAAAAATATTTCTCCAAAATGCAGTCCGGCTTCTAAAGTGTTTAATTCTGTTAAAGTGGAGCTTGTGATGAAAGCTAGCTGGAGGAATGTGCACTCCCCGGTCTCTGCGAATCCGAGCAGAACAACTGTTCTCTGAGGAGCCCAGCTGCCTGGGGGAGAGGTGCCCGAGGAGGGAGCCTGCTGGAACAGTGGGCAGGGTGGCCTTGAAGGCAGCAGAACTTTGCAAAATCCATCAGCCTCTTCAGCATCTGGCAGAGTTTCTGTTGAGCCATAACCACAAGCTAAATTTACCATGTATAATTCCTGAGAGAAGCTAGTGGTAACTGGTGTTTTGACTTTTGAGTGTGTTCCTGTGAAACTGCTCAGATCTCAGTTGTAGTTTGGAAATCCTGCCCTATCAGAGAACTAAAATGAATTTACCTTCAGAGTTGTCCCCATGGTAAAACTGTCCTAAAATGTTAGCCCCTCGCACTACTACAGCATAGAAAATATACTTACTTAAGCCTGTTTCTCTTGCACATCTGTTAAATGCTTCCTGTGTTGTTTTAATATATATTCAGAAGTGAACTTTGGATCATTACATTGGAGTTAGGATGTTCCAAAGAGTGCGTATGGATTATACTCCCCTCTGTGAGAAGCCCCATGTGTTGCAGGAATCATTCAGGCGTGCTCAACGGTGTTTTCAGTTTGCTGTGCATGGCACTTGCGGCTAGTAAAATATGTTAGAAATAGTTTCATTTGTTGTCTTTGCTCTTCCTTAGCTTGTAGTTGGAACGTTAAATGCTTTCCTTATAAGGCTTACATGCTTCACCTTGCGTGTGCCAGTGGCTTAATAAGAACATCTGCTGTCTTTCTGTAGCAAATCTGATGATTTTTCTGTGCACGTATATTTAGTTGCACATATAAATAGAATCTAGGCACTGTTACATGCATACGAAAGTGTACGTCAGATGGAAATGGTAACATATGAGGTTTTCTGCAGTTCCATTTATGAAGTATCGACTTAAAAACGAAGCTGTGAAGTAGCCAGAAAACTTCTTATTTCTGCAGCCAAAGGCATATGTTTGTACAGCCTAACCTAATTAGGTCTCCGATATATTCTTAGAATGGTCAGTATTTCATGTGTTGTCTCGTTGTCTGTGAGCTGTTTCTTCATTATAGTCAGGCTTTTACACAGCAGAATGTAGGAGAGCATTGCTCCAGATGTCTGGCCCTTTCACCGATTTTGTTGCTGTCTACAGCAAAATTTGAGGTTTAGCTCTACAGTGCAAATTCCCTTTGAATCTTTGGCTGCCCTTAAACAGTATAATACTGGAATATGTGTAAGCGTCTACAAAGTACAGTGATTGGAGTGGCTGGTTTAAGAGGAGCTATAAAACGGTTCCAGCTGGAGTGCATTCTTGAGGTAAGCTCAAAATACACTCCAAATTGTCAGCACACTACTCAGGAAAAACACAAGAAACAAATCATCTTTAGTGTGCTTCGCTTCCCTTAATGCACATAAGGATAGTGTAAATGGAAGCCGGTCAATTTTCAACAGTTTGTGTAAAATTTTCCCTAGGTTTTGCTTCCGTACTTCAGCCTCTGTGAACTAATGCATCGCGCACTGGGTTTTAAGTATACCTGTGTGTATTTCTGTGGACATAACGCTGTCGGTATTTCAGTAAGCATTGTGTATCTGACCATTAATATTTATATGGAACGGAGAGCTTTGGTTCTTGCAATTTTTAATAAACATTGATGGTGTTACTAGTTTATAGAGAGCATTCAATATGCTCCATCAAAATGGCAGCTCTAATTAGGTTCCTTGAATTAGCTAATGGATTTTGAGAAAGATAGCTTACAAAGCTCTTACATGTTCCTGCCATGGCAGAAAGACAAAAGGCCCCTGGAAGCTAGAGACTTTAAAGCTTTAGAAATGCAGCTGACAGTTAAAAAGATAAATTATGTTTGTATTTTTTTTCCCAGAAAAGTCCTAGTGCTGGATTGATGTTATCCTCATAGTGACCATTCATTAAAAACACCCAGAAAAGCCAACTTTATAGGAAGGATGCATTTTGGCTGTGAGACTTGTGTTTTTCTCTGATGCTTTGCGTATGGTATAATTTTGTTTTCTTTTTACTGTAAGCTGACCCTGTAACAGGATTACAACTGCAGAGACTTTTTTTTCTCTCTTTTTTTTTTTCATTGAGGTTGATATTTCTATCACATTTCTACCCAGACTAGGTATTATAAAAACAAACCACATAGAGGATTAGTTTCTGCCACTCTGCCAGTAGCATAGATTTGCATGTGTGTAGCGAAGAGCAGGATATAGTTTCTGGTGTGAAACTTGGAGAGGTAATTTCTGGAAGAGAATGGATGGTTACTCCAGTCTTTGTGGTTTTTAACAAAATATGTTTTAGAACACGGGCAGCAGCATCTGCTGTGAGTGAATTCTTAGATCCTCAATTTTTCCCTCACAAGGGAGTGCGGAAATTAAGACTGCACTGAATTGTCACCATCTCTCCCTCCTGCCGTTGCTTTGTGTATGCTAAAGGGAATTCCTGAGGGACTCTTGAATGGCTAATTCATTAGAAGTCTATAAAGTACTTATTATTTCAGCTTTAGCGATAAGTTTAATAAACTGTAGTGCAAAAAGCAATAGGCTGCAAGTGAAAAAAACGAGCTGCCAGTTGCAGGCAGGTGTGGTAGCCATTAAGAAATAGAGTTACATTTCCACACAAGAGTTTACTATTCAGCATTTGCTTTGCTGAATTGTTAAAGCTGCTCTAAATAGAGTTTGGAAGGCTGAAAATCTGCTGTGTTGATGTGACCTATCTATTGTAAATATGCCAGCTGCTTTACATCAGTAAAGTAAAATACCCCCTCCCAAGCCATGTTGTAATACAAAGTGCCAAAAAAGGCGATTTAAGTACTTTGCCATGTAAATCCAAAAGAAATTACCTTGGAGAGAAGGCCCTCAATTATGCCTCACACGTGACTTCTGAATGATGGATAAAAGGCATAATTGATATCATCTTTAGTAGGGAAACCAGAAACTGTTGCATTGTCTAGAGGCTACTGAAAATACCAGGAAAATCTGTTTTTCATTATTTTCATTGTGTATTGTTTATAGAGAGTTTGGTTGTTGTCAGCGGCCGAGTCCCTAATCTCCCTGCTTTCCTAGCCCTTCAGACACACGTGCACATCTCAGATCAACAAGACTGCAGTAAACTGGTTACATGCCAGAAAAAGACATTGCCATTAACCAGCCTGAACTGTAAGGCATCTTTTTTTTTATTACGATCAGCTAGAATCTGGTGATTGCCTTCCTTGATGAGGCACGATACATTGAGCAGGGAAAAAAAGAAAAAAAAAGGCTTTTCCTTGAAGTAAAGATAACAAGCTGGCTACAAACAAGAAAATGTCCCTTTTTTAATTTTCCTTCCTGCTTGATTGCAAATAATCTGTTTCTGTTAGAGTAGCACATACCGTATCTGCTGTTACAGTGAAGTTAAACCTCAGTGTGCCAATTTTGTTTCCATAAAGCAACAAATTAGCCTATACCTCCCATTATTTCTGGCCAGCTGTAGTCAACTGTAAGTTACAAAGGAGAGTAATGAAGATGAGGAGTGGCCTGGACCCTCATCTGAATGTCTAGGCCATCTGCTGTGACAAACAGGAAAAGGTGTTGTATGCCATGTGAAAGGAGGGAAGCATAAAAGGATGTTTTATGTCAAGCCGCTGATATTTTTTAAACAATTTGAAAAAACTGAAAGTGATACAGATCTGTTGGTTTCAATCTTCAAATCATCCTTTTGAGGCTTCTGTAAACATATTATGAGCTATTTGGGGAAGGAAAAGGTTAATGATACTGCTAATTCATATCATGCAAGGTTCTCTTTCCTTCTTTCTTCCTAATGAGTCTGTAGGAACATAAGAATATCATCTTCTCTTTTTCCACTAAGCTTCTAATGTCAGGAGGTCACTAGTGATGTTACAGGGTCAATAGGACTCAATTTACATGCAGACAAATGGTGGTCATGTGCTGCCCTGGGAGTCTTTGACCTTTCGGACAGAAGTGGTTGTACTACTTTTAAGTTAGCCTGAAGAATTGAAAGGTGACTGTATATGTTCCACTGAAGCACGGTTACGACTTAAAAGATTGTAAAGCAGATTAAGACTCAGAGACTTAGTATACAAGCTCAAATAAACTCAAATAAGCATGAACAGTTTCTTCAGTGTTGTTTGTTTTCCTATAGCTTATTTATGATTCTTGACTTGGCACACATTTATGTGCGTAGGGATAGAGAGAAACATATCCTTCTAATGCTTCTCATGTCAGCCCGTCTATACAGACCTTCCCAGGAGGGTCCTGCCTAAATGGAACTGGGCTCAGAGTCGTCTTCTGGGTCACTTCGTGGAGGTTTCCAAGCCAAGTGTCCTTCTGGTGCTCATCTCCATCAATAAGATGCTAATTGTGTGTACATAGGGTATATTCCTGCCCAGAGCAAGAAAGCAAGTGTTACAGAGAGCAGTAAAACCATCTGCATGGTTCCAGTAACTAGAAAGACATCGTTCTTAAGTTGGGTCCTCAGCATGGGATGTGTGTAGCCAAAAACCAGGCTGGCTCTGACTGAACATCAAAGATGATTCCTGAGCCTGCAAGGCAGTATCAGTGGTGTCAACAAGGTATTTCTGACAAGTCTTTCATTTCAGTAACATTCATTTACTCAAGTGCATGTGAAAACAACAAATGTTCATTTCTTCCTAAACTCACTCTCTCCATGACTGACAAAGATGAAAGCTGAAATATTTTAGTATTGCGTTTTTATCGTTGATTTTTTTTTATTGCTTCCCGCCATTCTTTTTATTCGTTCTTGCTACAGAGGTTGCAGAAATATCTTCATAGGCACTATAATACTTCAGCACAGAAGCACAAGGGCTAGAATTAAAAGAGTAACATAGTCAAATATTTATTTGTTGTAGCTTCAAAATGAAAGTTCATTCTAAGTGAAAGATACTCTTACATGCTCTGTGGGATTCCCTTATACTGTATATCTTTGCAGACCACTGTGTTCCTTTGAGTATATAAAATCAGGTTTGGTTTATAGCAGATTGTGAATGGAAGATTGTCCATTCGCTTGTGTGTGTGAATTACATTTTGTCTTGGATTTGTTTGTTAATGGAAAATTCACTAAAGGAATAATTTTTTTTTTAACTTGGAAGCACAGTTGTTTGTTTAGAGGCTGACAGTCAACTGGGTGAAATCAGCATCTAAAAGAAGTGACTGGCAAAAAAGCCCTGTGCAATATTAGTGTGTTTAGGAAAACCACTGGAAACTAAATGTTTATTGCATCTTTAAATGTATGTTTATATACAGCTCTAAGTGGTTCATCTTACTCCGTACGTGCAACACTTGTTTTTAATTTTGTGTTATCTAGAGAGCTGCAGTAAGAAGTCACTAATTTTAAAAATGATATTTTTAACCTGAATGATTGAAATCCAGATCAGTGACTCAGAGGAAGAAGGGGAGGGGGAGGGCGGATTTTATTGTGCCACACCTGAGCCATGTGTATTAAATACTGATGGTGATGTTTTGATTCTTTGGAAAAAATAACATGTCTGTCACGTTGGATATGTAATGTTATTGCTATGGTGCTTGTTCATCTGTCTCTTCAGAGAGGATGGGATGAAATGTCACAGTCATATTTTACATAATGTTAGAGATAGCTTGAAGCTAAGTCTGCCAAATTATGGTTTCCTTTCTGGTTTGGGATGCCTATTCCAACTGTACTGGTTAAGTGGCCGTTGCATAGCAGGTCTCTTTACAGTCGCAGTGGGCAAGATGGAACCTGCATAGTGCAGAGGGCAGAAGACAGTGATTTCTGGCTGTCTCAGCCCCAGCAGCATCGGTTGGAGTCATCCCTCAGACTGCTTTTTATCTTTCTCCCAGGCCAGAATAAAGCTTTGGTTTGTGACTAGCAAAACTACATAATGACCAACAGGACTGTACTTTTTCCTTTTTTGAATCTTTATGTAAGAATATTTATTATTTATTTTTTCTCTTTCCCAGAAAAATCCTTGCAGTGTGTGCAGGTTATTCAAATAACTATCGAGCTTCTCTTAAGGTTATTGCTTGGAATTTTGAACTGGGTTTGTTATTGTTGTTTGCAATCAGCATCTGAGTCTTCACTAAACTCTTCATAAAGTTTCTCAGGGATTTTTCCCCCCACCTAGACAGTATTTAAAAATTTCCCCGAAAAGCTTTAGGTTCTATCCCATTATCGGCTGCTTCTGAATCAGTCTCCTTACATGTACTGCAGTTTTAGGAAATCGTTCTGAAATCAGTCACAAAATGCAGAGTGAATGGTTCCCTTACAGTCTTGTAGTGATAATGGAGAAGTCCACAGGCAGATGAAGAGTTAAAGCCTGGCAACACATGGCAGTGGAGGGGAATGGCAAATGTGTGGTTGCGCGGTTCTCTGAAGAACATAAGAGCACAGAGAGCCACGTCAGAGAAGTGAGTTGTGCACAAAATTGTTAATATGTTGAGGGGCGTAATATTTATGTCCTCAAGGAGGAAACACTACATTAAATGTAAAGCTACTGTAAAATAAGTCTGTCTGCTGTACTTACTAGGCTTGGTGAAGTCTCCTTAATATAAATTGACTTTAACTGGAGTATCATTTTAATATTTCTTCTGTAAGTTCGGGTTCCTTTTCAGTATAAATAGTCATGCATCCGAAACATTTGAACTGGTATTCATCTGCTGTTTCCCTGTCTGAGAACTGCTATCTGATCAAACCAATATTTTTTAATTATCTATTTATAGGTAGATGAAAGAATAGTTTACAGTCAATGTATGATCTCCTCTGCAAATCTTGGAAAATTGTGTGGGTTTTTTTTAATATTGCCTTATCAGTTTCTTTTTTTTTTATTACTGATGACTTCATTCTGTTTGAATTCAATGCTTCAGTTTCTTTGGGGTAAACTAATAGATTATGTATGCGATATTTGCACAGTGCTGATTGAATTCATCTGGTGAGCTTGAATGTGGTTCATATATTCACATAATTGTCAGGAGCCAACTTGAAATTCAGAACTGTTTCATGAGCATTGCACAGGGCATCATATTCTTCTCACATTACTCAGGAGTGGGTAAAACTTTCACGGTAAACTAGAATACAGGTCTTTCAAAAGCCAAGTATCTTTTACATTTATGCCTATAAACAGTGTTGGAGAAAAAAAAAAAAAGACGAGCTGTGGATCTTTTAATTGTTAACTGAAAAAGTGATGCTGATGTACTGAACAACCCTCTTCCAACATGTTCCCCCCACCTTTCTGGCAAATTCTGAACTTGCTGGCCATTTTTGACCAGATTTGACAGGTGACTCAGTGTTCAAAAGATATGGGATCACTAAGTTTCATGAAAATAAGCAGCCTGCTAGAGAGACCCAGACGAATGCTCTTGCTAGGGAGAAGCGTTGCACTGTGAACTCAATCCCATTATCGGACACCAGAGAACCCACAGGAGAGAAGCACAGGAAATCAGACTTCGCGGAGCTGCTTGTTTCCACAGAGATTATGCTTGTGTTTTCACACTAATCCAGATGGATAACTTCCCATGTGCTGCTATCTTTCATTCAGACGTTCCTACTTATTCTCATGGTTAGGGTTTGTACCTTAATGTGGCATGGCAGAGGTTTGCCAAAGAGAAAGCTGTCAGGCCCAATCTTTTGATATATATCATCAGCTTGAGCTCTGCAGCACCTAACTCCACATGCTGGCGAGGTGAGTCTAAGCAGAAGGAAGTTCACATGCAGGAGATCTACAGTGAATGGAGCCCAGGCTGCTGTCACTGCCTCTTGCAATATGTCAATCTCAAATTTCATTTTAAAAAACCACACAAACCTGGATGGTATTTTCAGACTATCTCTTCAGCCCAAGTACCTTGAGGTAGAACATGGGTATGTGCGCTGGTGGCAGATGCTAATACAGTGTGCAGATTGCTGCAGGGAGCCACGTCGGCTGGAATCAAACTAGACCTGTTGTCTCCGTTTCAGCGTTTCACTCTCTTAGCTCGCACCGCTTTGAGTAATGATGTTGGCAAAGCAACAGAGGCAATACTTTGGGCCTTATCTGTATGTTAGCAGGCCTAATTAAACGCTTTAGCTGTACTCAAAAGTAAAGTCAGGGGATTTCACAGATATTGTATTGCTCATGAGCTGTGGACCAAGCTTCACTGTTCTAAGTGATAGCCCCTATTAGCTTGTCCTCAATTCCAGTGTTTGCAAACTGGAAAATGTTCTCTGCTGTTTGACAAGAGTTCGTACAAGGAACAGAGGCATTTGTCCGTGGCAAGAATCAAGGGGAAAAGGGAATATGCTTTTTATTTTTTCTCAATAGTCCACAGAGTTTGTGCTAGCTTTCTGCAGTGTCTTGGCAGATCATGAGAAAAATTTCTTATGCTCTAGAAGAGTTTAGCAAGTAAGCTAGAGAAGCTTGAAACCTCTGGGACTTCGTAGAGTAGAGGGGTTGGATAGCTTAGGATCTACAGAAGGCAAGTAATTTAAGTGTTTGATTTTCATGGAAGCATACTGATGCTACATATCCAATCCCGACTGCATATTCAGTTGCATCTGCACCCTACGTGGGATTTTCCTTCATTGGTAATTAATTCCCAGCCAATTTAGGTTGCTGTTAGATACTAGAAACTACTTATTATTGAACTGGTATGTTTATATTCAATCTTTTGTATGTGCTTTCCAAATTCAGTTTGCTATGCAAATCCCACAAAAGGCTTCTCCAGATTCTGGCATACTTACAGTGGAGTGCAATGTGACAGGGTGCTCCACAGAGTCTGTGCTCATGGGAGTAAATCTGTATGTCTATAGCCCGTTGCTGATGAGGCGGAGTTAAGGCTGCAGATTAAGAGAATATATGATGATATGCTGCAATAACGATGGTTCAAGTTTAGGAGCGACAACAGATAAATTCAATGACGGTTCCCTATGAATGCCAGTAAATGCTATTGAACTACAAAGTATTCAGCCCAGTGCTCACTAAAGCAGGGCTGGAAACAGCTGCAGCAAACTTCATTTTGATCATGGCTCTGATTTTTTGAATTCTTCAGCATTTTCAGAATTTTTTTTTTAATCCTTCCAGGTATAGCTTGAGCTTCTGCAGTTGTGCAAATCCAGCTGTAAGGTTTTGGAAGCCTCACCAAGGTCAAAATCTGCAAAGACAGGCATGCATTTAACTTGATAAACTAAGCAACTCCTCTAGCTTTATTACAGCAGTTTGCAGTGTATGCAGTTCAGCATACAAGTGAGTCTTTGTGGATTACTAAGTGGATTACTGTTTAATTACCACTTTAAAAAAAGGTGTCGAGATTTGATAATGTGCTTTCCCATCTCTCATACTCATATATTTTCATGGCTGGTGTTTTAGCTCTTCGTAGAATTGGGAGGCACTTCTTTCTGCGCTTCTCTGTGAATATAATTTATTCTTTACTTTCTTTACTTGAACAAATGTAATTTTAGGGAAATTCCACATTTAGCGTGGGAGCAAAAGGAAACATATTTTGGCAGCTTATCATCATCATCATCATCATTATTATTAAAATATGATAGCCATTTATAGCTATAGGAATGTTAAAAGTTTCCTTGTGCTCCCCCATCTGTCTGTATCCATCTGTTGTCTCTTGTCTTGTACTGGAATTGTTAAGTTCTTTGGACAGGGACAGCCTTTTATAAAAATGAGGATCAAGTTCACAATTAGCAGCTTTATTAATATAAGAAAGCAAAAATAAGGGTGATGTGGGCCAGTGGGCACCATGCAAGTCAGGAGAATCAAACATTCATAATCTGTTTGTCTCAGGTGTAGCAATTCTGTGTGTACTCATATGGGTACTTGATATGTGTCAGATATGTGTGTACAGATGAATTTTATTTAGCATTTTCTATTTTTCTCAGTGGGTACGCAGGTGGCGGGAATGCTGATCGTATCCAGAAGTTACGGAAGGAGTACCATCAGGCCAGGCGAGAAGGCTTACCTTTCTATGAGGACGACGAAGGAAGAACACAGCCATCTGATTATGACCAGCATTGGGTAGGTCCCAATGTGGTGCTCGGTGCTTTTGCAGCGTTCAGGGCTAGCAGAAGGTGCTGATTTGTTTGTGTTTTCCAGAAAGCCTGTGTCAGCTTAACATGAAATTGGAGGGGTTTGTAGAAATGTAGAAATCCTTAATGCCAGCCGGCCAAAGAAAACATTAATAACATGAAAACTTGTCTAAAAGTGACTTGTCTGTTCACTGCGTTTGATTTAGGCCCAGGTGTCCTCTCTTTAGGCCCAGGATTTGCAGTCGTTGCCAAACGTGTTCACATGTGGTAGCACCAAGGCTTTTCAGCAG